>NC_068439.1:60182066-60257066 GCF_023373465.1 Oncorhynchus keta | reverse complement strand
GTACGGCTGACTGAGATACTAGAGGTACGACTGACTGACTGAGATACTAGAGGTAGGACTGACTGAGATACTAGAGGTACGACTGACTGACTGAGATACTAGAGGTACGGCTGACTGACTGAGATACTAGAGGTACGGCTGACTGACTGAGATACTAGAGGTACGACTGACTGACTGAGATACTAGAGGTACGACTGACTGAGATACTAGAGGTATGGCTGACTGACTGAGATACTAGAGGTACGACTGACTGACTGAGATACTAGAGGTACGGCTGACTGACTGAGATACTAGAGGTACGGCTGACTGACTGAGACACTAGAGGTACGACTGACTGAGATACTAGAGGTACGGCTGACTGACTGAGATACTAGAGGTACGGCTGAGTGACTGAGATACTAGAGGTACGGCTGACTGAGACACTAGAGGTTCGGCTGACTGAGACACTAGAGGTACGACTGACTGACTGAGATACTAGAGGTACGGCTGACTGACTGAGATACTAGAGGTACGACTGACTGACTGAGATACTAGAGGTACGGCTGACTGACTGAGATACTAGAGGTACGACTGACTGACTGAGATACTAGAGGTACGGCTGACTGACTGAGATACTAGAGGTACGGCTGACTGACTGAGATACTAGAGGTACGGCTGACTGACTGAGATACTAGAGGTACGGCTGACTGACTGAGACACTAGAGGTACGGCTGACTGACTGAGATACTAGAGGTACGGCTGACTGACTGAGATACTAGAGGTACGGCTGACTGACTGAGATACTAGAGGTACGGCTGACTGACTGAGATACTAGAGGTACGGCTGACTGACTGAGATACTAGAGGTACGGCTGACTGACTGAGATACTAGAGGTACGGCTGACTGACTGAGATACTAGAGGTACGGCTGACTGACTGAGACACTAGAGGTACGGCTGACTGACTGAGATACTAGAGGTACGGCTGACTGACTGAGATACTAGAGGTACGGCTGACTGACTGAGATACTAGAGGTACGACTGACTGAGACACTAGAGGTACGGCTGACTGAGACACTAGAGGTACGACTGACTGAGACACTAGAGGTACGGCTGACTGAGATACTAGAGGTACCGCTGACTGAGATACTAGAGGTACGACTGACTGACTGAGATACTAGAGGTACGACTGACTGAGATACTAGAGGTACGGCTGACTGACTGAGATACTAGAGGTACGGCTGACTGACTGAGATACTAGAGGTACGACTGACTGACTGAGATACTAGAGGTACGACTGACTGAGATACTAGAGGTACGGCTGACTGACTGAGATACTAGAGGTATGGCTGACTGACTGAGATACTAGAGGTACGACTGACTGACTGAGATACTAGAGGTACGACTGACTGACTGAGATACTAGAGGTACGACTGACTGACTGAGATACTAGAGGTACGACTGACTGACTGAGATACTAGAGGTACGACTGACTGACTGAGATACTAGAGGTACGACTGACTGAGATACTAGAGGTACGACTGACTGAGATACTAGAGGTACGGCTGACTGACTGAGATACTAGAGGTACGACTGACTGAGATACTAGAGGTACGGCTGACTGAGATACTAGAGGTACGACTGACTGACTGAGATACTAGAGGTAGGACTGACTGAGATACTAGAGGTACGGCTGACTGACTGAGATACTAGAGGTACGGCTGACTGACTGAGATACTAGAGGTACGACTGACTGACTGAGATATTAGAGGTACGACTGACTGACTGAGATACTAGAGGTACGACTCAGAGCAGGGCCCTATGGGGCGTGGTCAGGTCAGGGCTCTATGGGTGTGTGATCAGAGCAGGGCTCTATGGGGGCGTGGTCAGGTCAGGGCTCTGTGGGGGCTTGGTCAGAGCAGGGTTCTATGGGGGCGTGGCTAGAGCAGGGCTCTATGGGGGCGTGGTCAGAGCAGGGCTCTATGGGGGCGTGGTCAGAGCAGGGCTCTATGGGGGCGTGGTCAGAGCAGGGCTCTATGGGGGCGTGGTCAGAGCAGGGCTCTATGGGGGCGTGGTCAGAGCAGGGCTCTATGGGGGCGTGGTCAGAGCAGGGCTCTATGGGGGCGTGGTCAGAGCAGGGCTCTATGGGGGCGTGGTCAGAGCAGGGCTCTATGGGGGCGGGGTCAGAGCAGGGCTCTATGGGGGCGTGGTCAGAGCAGGGCTCTATGGGGGCGTGGTCAGAGCAGGGCTCTATGGGGGCGTGGTCAGAGCAGGGCTCTATGGGGGCGTGGTCAGAGCAGGGCTCTATGGGGGCGTGGTCAGAGCAGGGCTCTATGGGGGCGTGGTCAGAGCAGGGATCTATGGGGGCGTGGTCAGAGCAGGGATCTCTATGGGGGCGTGGTCAGAGCAGGGCTCTATGGGGGCGTGGTCAGAGCAGGGCTCTATGGGGGCGTGGTCAGAGCAGGGCTCTATGGGGGCGTGGTCAGAGCAGGGCTCTATGGGGGCGTGGTCAGAGCAGAGCTCTATGGGGGCGTGGTCAGAGCAGGCTCTATGGGGGCGTGGTCAGAGCAGAGCTCTATGGGGGCGTGGTCAGAGCAGGGCTCTATGGGGGCGTGGTCAGAGCAGAGCTCTATGGGGGCGTGGTCAGAGCAGAGCTCTATGGGGGCGTGGTCAGAGCAGGGCTCTATGGGGGCGTGGTCAGAGCAGAGCTCTATGGGGGCGTGGTCAGAGCAGGGCTCTATGGGGGCGTGGTCAGAGCAGGGCTCTATGGGGGCGTGGTCAGAGCAGGGCTCTATGGGGGCGTGGTCAGAGCAGAGCTCTATGGGGGCGTGGTCAGAGCAGGGCTCTATGGGGGCGTGGTCAGAGCAGGGCTCTATGGGGGCGTGGTCAGAGCAGGGCTCTATGGGGGCGTGGTCAGAGCAGAGCTCTATGGGGGCGTGGTCAGAGCAGGGCTCTATGGGGGTGTGGTCAGAGCAGGGCTCTATGGGGGTGTGGTCAGAGCAGAGCTCTATGGGGGCGTGGTCAGAGCAGGGCTCTATGGGGGCGTGATTGACTGAAGGCTGTAATCGCTTCCCAAAGTGCTTTAACAAAGTACTGGCTGAAGGGTCTGAATACTTATGTCATTGTAATATGTCCGTATTTAATTTTCTTCAATTTGCCCCCCAAAATTCTAAAAACCCTGTTTTTGCTTTGTCATTATGGGGTTTTATGTGTAAATTGATAAGGGGGAAAAACCCCAGATATAATCAATTTTAGAATAAGGCTGTAACGTAACAAAATGTGGAAAAAGTCAAGGGGTCTGAATACTTTTCCCAATGCACTGTAGTGACCCCATAGGACTCTGGTGGAACGTAGTGTATTATATAGGGAACCGTGTGTCATTAGGGACAGAGCCTTAGGGTAACTCATGTGTTAATGTGTGAACCTGATCTGCCTAATCTCACCTCCAGACTATGACGTACACACACACACACACACACACACACACACACACACACACACACACACACACACACACACACACACACACACACACACACACACACACACACACACACACACCCTGATGTCCTCCCCAGTTGGCATTGATACAAACATACGGTAGATACAGTGCCTTGTGAAAGTATTCGGCCCCCTTGAACTTTGCGACCTTTTGCCACATTTCAGGCTTCAAACATAAAGATATAAAACTGTATTTTTTTGTGAAGAATCAACAACAAGTGGGACACAATCATGAAGTGGAACGACATTTATTGGATATTTGAAATGTGGCAAAAGGTCGCAAAGTTCAAGGGGGCCGAATACTTTCGCTGACTATCTGACTGTACCTAACTAAGTGTGTGTTGTCAAGGTGGGTCTGTATCTGACTGTACCTAAGTGTGTGTGTCTCGGTGGGTCTGTATCTGACTGTACCTAAGTGTGTGTGTCTCGGTGGGTCTGTATCTGACTGTACCTAAGTGTGTGTGTCTCGGTGGGTCTGTATCTGACTGTAACTAAGTGTGTGTGTCTCGGTGGGTCTGTATCTGACTGTACCTAAGTGTGTGTGTCTAGGTGGGTCTGTATCTGACTGTACCTAAGTGTGTGTGTCTCGGTGGGTCTGTATCTGACTGTACCTAAGTGTGTGTGTCTCGGTGGGTCTGTATCTGACTGTACCTAAGTGTGTGTGTCTCGGTGGGTCTGTATCTGACTGTACCTAAGTGTGTGTGTCTCGGTGGGTGTGTATCTGACTGTAACTAAGTGTGTGTGTCTCGGTGGGTCTGTATCTGACTGTACCTAAGTGTGTGTGTCTCGGTGGGTCTGTATCTGACTGTACCTAAGTGTGTGTGTCTCGGTGGGTGTGTATCTGACTGTACCTAAGTGTGTGTGTCTCGGTGGGTCTGTATCTGACTGTACCTAAGTGTGTGTGTCTCGGTGGGTGTGTATCTGACTGTACCTAAGTGTGTGTGTCTCGGTGGGTCTGTATCTGACTGTACCTAAGTGTGTGTGTCTCGGTGGGTCTGTATCTGACTGTACCTAAGTGTGTGTGTCTCGGTGGGTCTGTATCTGACTGTACCTAAGTGTGTGTGTCTCGGTGGGTCTGTATCTGACTGTACCTAAGTGTGTGTGTCTCGGTGGGTCTGTATCTGACTGTACCTAAGTGTGTGTGTCTAGGTGGGTCTGTATCTGACTGTACCTAAGTGTGTGTGTCTCGGTGGGTGTGTATCTGACTGTACCTAAGTGTGTGTGTCTCGGTGGGTCTGTATCTGACTGTACCTAAGTGTGTGTGTCTCGGTGGGTCTGTATCTGACTGTACCTAAGTGTGTGTGTCTCGGTGGGTCTGTATCTGACTGTACCTAAGTGTGTGTGTCTCGGTGGGTCTGTATCTGACTGTACCTAAGTGTGTGTGTCTCGGTGGGTCTGTATCTGACTGTACCTAAGTGTGTGTGTCTCGGTGGGTGTGTATCTGACTGTACCTAAGTGTGTGTGTCTCGGTGGGTGTGTATCTGACTGTACCTAAGTGTGTGTGTCTCGGTGGGTGTGTATCTGACTGTACCTAAGTGTGTGTGTCTCGGTGGGTCTGTATCTGACTGTACCTAAGTGTGTGTGTCTAGGTGGGTCTGTATCTGACTGTACCTAAGTGTGTGTGTCTCGGTGGGTCTGTATCTGACTGTACCTAAGTGTGTGTGTCTCGGTGGGTCTGTATCTGACTGTAACTAAGTGTGTGTGTCTCGGTGGGTCTGTATCTGACTGTACCTAAGTGTGTGTGTCTCGGTGGGTCTGTATCTGACTGTAACTAAGTGTGTGTGTCTCGGTGGGTCTGTATCTGACTGTACCTAAGTGTGTGTGTCTCGGTGGGTCTGTATCTGACTGTACCTAAGTGTGTGTGTCTCGGTGGGTCTGTATCTGACTGTACCTAAGTGTGTGTGTCTCGGTGGGTCTGTATCTGACTGTACCTAAGTGTGTGTGTCTCGGTGGGTCTGTATCTGACTGTACCTAAGTGTGTGTGTCTCGGTGGGTCTGTATCTGACTGTACCTAAGTGTGTGTGTCTTGGTGGGTCTGTATCTGACTGTACCTAAGTGTGTGTGTCTCGGTGGGTGTGTATCTGACTGTACCTAAGTGTGTGTGTCTAGGTGGGTCTGTATCTGACTGTAGCTAAGTGTGTGTGTCTCGGTGGGTCTGTATCTGACTGTAACTAAGTGTGTGTGTCTCGGTGGGTCTGTATCTGACTGTACCTAAGTGTGTGTGTCTCGGTGGGTCTGTATCTGACTGTAACTAAGTGTGTGTGTCTCGGTGGGTCTGTATCTGACTGTACCTAAGTGTGTGTGTCTCGGTGGGTCTGTATCTGACTGTAACTAAGTGTGTGTGTCTCGGTGGGTCTGTATCTGACTGTACCTAAGTGTGTGTGTCTCGGTGGGTCTGTATCTGACTGTACCTAAGTGTGTGTGTCTCGGTGGGTCTGTATCTGACTGTACCTAAGTGTGTGTGTCTCGGTGGGTGTGTATCTGACTGTACCTAAGTGTGTGTGTCTCGGTGGGTAGCAGACACTTGCATATTGAATGACCTTCATTTAAAAATGATGATGTAATGTTTGGAACGGAATCTTATATAATGCATTCTCCCGTCTGAACACCAGGGGGCAGTGGTGGTCTAAGAACCTACAGTGTAGCTGCAGCAACGTTTCCAACAATAACCGAGCGCATGAAACTCACACATTACATCACTCTCTGGGACCTGGTCCAATGGAGTGCACTGCCATTTAAAGCACAGTGCTTGTCTCTAATAACTGTGGATGTTCTTCAGTCCTTGTCTCTAATAACTGTGGATGTTCTTCAGTCCTTGTCTCTAATAACTGTGGATGTTCTTCAGTCCTTGTCTCTAATAACTGTGGATGTTCTTCAGTCCTTGTCTCTAATAACTGTGGATGTTCTTCAGTCCTTGTCTCTAATAACTGTGGATGTTCTTCAGTCCTTGTCTCTAATAACTGTGGATGTTCTTCAGTCCTTGTCTCTAATAACTGTGGATGTTGTTCAGTCCTTGTCTCTAATAACTGTGGATGTTGTTCATCTCTTGTCTCTAATAACTGTGGATGTTCTTCAGTCCTTGTCTCTAATAACTGTGGATGTTGTTCAGTCCTTGTCTCTAATAACTGTGGATGTTCTTCAGTCCTTGTCTCTAATAACTGTGGATGTTGTTCATCTCTTGTCTCTAATAACTGTGGATGTTCTTCAGTCCTTGTCTCTAATAACTGTGGATGTTCTTCAGTCCTTGTCTCTAATAACTGTGGATGTTCTTCAGTCCTTGTCTCTAATAACTGTGGATGTTGTTCATCTCTTGTCTCTAATAACTGTGGATGTTCTTCAGTCCTTGTCTCTAATAACTGTGGGATGTTCTTCAGTCCTTGTCTCTAATAACTGTGGATGTTGTTCATCTCTTGTCTCTAATAACTGTGGATGTTCTTCAGTCCTTGTCTCTAATAACTGTGGATGTTCTTCAGTCCTTGTCTCTAATAACTGTGGATGTTCTTCAGTCCTTGTCTCTAATAACTGTGGATGTTCTTCAGTCCTTGTCTCTAATAACTGTGGATGTTCTTCAGTCCTTGTCTCTAATAACTGTGGATGTTCTTCAGTCCTTGTCTCTAATAACTGTGGATGTTCTTCAGTCCTTGTCTCTAATAACTGTGGATGTTCTTCAGTCCTTGTCTCTAATAACTGTGGATGTTCTTCAGTCCTTGTCTCTAATAACTGTGGATGTTGTTCAGTCCTTGTCTCTAATAACTGTGGATGTTGTTCATCTCTTGTCTCTAATAACTGTGGATGTTCTTCAGTCCTTGTCTCTAATAACTGTGGATGTTGTTCAGTCCTTGTCTCTAATAACTGTGGATGTTCTTCAGTCCTTGTCTCTAATAACTGTGGATGTTCTTCAGTCCTTGTCTCTAATAACTGTGGATGTTCTTCAGTCCTTGTCTCTAATAACTGTGGATGTTCTTCAGTCCTTGTCTCTAATAACTGTGGATGTTCTTCAGTCCTTGTCTCTAATAACTGTGGATGTTCAGTCCTTATCTCTAATAACTGTGGATGTTGTTTATCTCTTGTCTTTAATAACTGTGGATGTTCTTCAGTCCTTGTCTCTAATAACTGTGGATGTTCTTCAGTCCTTGTCTCTAATAACTGTGGATGTTCTTCAGTCCTTGTCTTGTGCAGCCAAATGTCACAGACATCTCTGGAGAGATGTTAACAAACACAGACCTCTCTGGAGAGATGTTAACACACACAGACCTCTCTGGAGAGATGTTAACAAACACAGACCTCTCTGGAGAGATGTTAACACACACAGACCTCTCTGGAGAGATGTTAACAAACACAGACCTCTCTGGAGAGATGTTAACACACACAGACCTCTCTGGAGAGATGTTAACACACACAGACCTCTCTGGAGAGATGTTAACACACACAGACCTCTCTGGAGAGATGTTAACACACACAGACCTCTCTGGAGAGATGTTAACACACACAGACCTCTCTGGAGAGATGTTAACAAACACAGACCTCTCTGGAGAGATGTTAACAAACACAGACCTCTCTGGAGAGATGTTAACAAACACAGACCTCTCTGGAGAGATGTTAACAAACACAGACCTCTCTGGAGAGATGTTAACAAACACAGACCTCTCTGGAGAGATGTTAACAAACACAGACCTCTCTGGAGAGATGTTAACAAACACAGACCTCTCTGGAGAGATGTTAACACACACAGACCTCTCTGGAGAGATGTTAACACACACAGACCTCTCTGGAGAGATGTTAACAAACACAGACCTCTCTGGAGAGATGTTAACACACACAGACCTCTCTGGAGAGATGTTAACAAACACAGACATCTCTGGAGAGATGTTAACAAACACAGACCTCTCTGGAGAGATGTTAACACACACAGACATCTCTGGAGAGATGTTAACAAACACAGACCTCTCTGGAGAGATGTTAACAAACACAGACCTCTCTGGAGAGATGTTAACACACACAGACCTCTCTGGAGAGATGTTAACAAACACAGACCTCTCTGGAGAGATGTTAACACACACAGACCTCTCTGGAGAGATGTTAACAAACACAGACCTCTCTGGAGAGATGTTAACACACACAGACCTCTCTGGAGAGATGTTAACAAACACAGACCTCTCTGGAGAGATGTTAACAAACACAGACCTCTCTGGAGAGATGTTAACACACACAGACCTCTCTGGAGAGATGTTAACACACACAGACCTCTCTGGAGAGATGTTAACAAACACAGACCTCTCTGGAGAGATGTTAACACACACAGACATCTCTGGAGAGATGTTAACACACACAGACCTCTCTGGAGAGATGTTAACAACACAGACCTCTCTGGAGAGATGTTAACAAACACAGACCTCTCTGGAGAGATGTTAACACACACAGACCTCTCTGGAGAGATGTTAACAAACACAGACCTCTCTGGAGAGATGTTAACAAACACAGACCTCTCTGGAGAGATGTTAACAAACACAGACCTCTCTGGAGAGATGTTAACACACACAGACCTCTCTGGAGAGATGTTAACACACACAGACCTCTCTGGAGAGATGTTAACACACACAGACCTCTCTGGAGAGATGTTAACACACACAGACCTCTCTGGAGAGATGTTAACACACACAGACTGAATACATTTTAATTCAACTCAATAAACTGAGTTACGACATCATTTGTTAATGCTGCAGTAAATAGTGTGGTCTGTCTCTATCTCTGTCCCTGTCTGTCTCTATCTCTGTCCCTGTCTGTCTCTGTCTGTCTGTCTCTGTCCCTGTCTCTCTATCTCTGTCCTTGTCTCTGTCCTTGTCTGTCTCTATCTCTGTCCCTGTCTGTCCCTGTCTCTGTCCCTGTCTGTCTCTATCTCTGTCCCTGTCTCTGTCCCTGTCTCTCTATCTCTGTCCTTGTCTGTCTCTATCTCTGTCCCTGTCTGTCCCTGTCTCTGTCCCTGTCTGTCTCTATCTCTGTCCCTGTCTGTCCCTGTCTCTGTCCATTTCCCTGCCCATGTCTCTGTGTCTGTTTCTTCCCCTGTCTCTGTCCATGTCTGTCTCTGTCTCTGTCACTCTCTCTCTCTGTCTCTGTTCCTGTCTCTGTCACTCTCTCTCTCTATCTCTGTTCCTGTCTCTGTCACTCTCTCTCTCTGTCTTTGTTCCTGTCTCTGTCCATGACTTTCTCTCTGTCCCTGTCTCTCTCCCTGTCTCTGCCCATGTCTCTCTGTCCCTGTCTCTGCCCTATGTCTCTGCCCCTGTCTCTCTGTCCCTGTCTCTGCCCTATGTCTCTGCCCCTGTCTCTGTCCCTGTCTCTGCCCCTGTCTCTGCCCCTGTCTCTGTCCCTGTCTCTGCCCTATGTCTCTGTCCCTGTCTCTATGTCTCTGCCCCTGTCTCTCTGCCCTATATCTCTGTCCCTATGTCTCTGCCCCTGTCTCTCTGCCCTATGTCTCTGTCCCTGTCTCTATGTCTCTGTCCCTGTCTCTATGTCTCTGCCCCTGTCTCTCTGTCTCTGCCCTATGTCTCTGTCCCTGTCTCTATGTCTCTGTCCCTGTCTCTCTGTCTCTGCCCTATGTCTCTGTCCCTGTCTCTCTGTCTCTGCCCTGTCTCTCTGCCCCTGTCTCTGCCCCTGTCACTGTCTCTGTCCCTGTCTCTCTGCCCCTGTCTCTGCCCCTGTCTCTGCCCCTGTCTCTGTCCCTGTCTCTGTCCCTGTCTCTCTGTTTCTGTCTCTGTTTCTGTCCCTGTCTCTCTGCCCCTGTCACTGTCTCTGTCCCTGTCCATGGTGCTGAAAAGCCCAGTTCTCTCTCTTGCTTATCAGCATTTAACCTACATCTGGAAAACACTCTTTCAAATTCCATGTTAACACAAGACAAGCGGCCAATATTCCTTACTGTATTCTCTCTCTCCTCTCTCTCTCCTCTCTTCTCCCTCTCCTCTCTCTCTCCTCTCTTCTCCCTCTCCTCTCTTCTCTCTCTCTCTCTCTCTCTTTCTCTTCTCTCTCTCTCTCTCGCCTCTCTTCTCCCTCTCCTCTCTCTTTCTCCTCTCTTCTCCCTCTCCTCTCTCTCTCTCCTCTCTCTCGCCTCTCTTCTCACTCTCTTCCCCTTCTCTCGTTCTCGCTCTCTATCTCTCTCTCTCCTCTCTCTCGCCTCTCTTCTCCCTCTCCTCTCTCTCCTCTCTTCTATCTCTTCTCTCCTCTCTTCTCCTCTCTTCTATCTCTTCTCTCCTCTCTTCTCCTCTCTTCTATCTCTTCTCTCCTCTCTTCTCCTCTCTCTCTCTCGCCTCTCTTCTCCCTCTCTCTCTCCTCTCACCTCTCTTCTCCTTCTCTCGCTCTCTCTTCTCTTTCTCTTCTCCTTCTCTCTCTCTCATCCATCTATTCTCTTCTCTCTCTATTCTCCTTCGCTCTCTTCTCCATCTATTCTCCCTCTCCTCTCTGTCTCCTCTCTTCTCACTCTCTTCTTCTTCTCTCTCTCTTCACCATCTATTCTCTATTCTCCCTCTTCTCTCTCTCTCTTCTCCCTTTCCTCTTCTCTCTTCTCTTCTCTTGTTTCTCTCTCCACCCTCTCCTCTTCTCTCTTCTCTCTTCGCTCCTCTATTTTTCTCTCCTTTTCTCTCTTCTCCCTCTCTTCTCTCTCTCTCTCTCCTCCCTCTCTTCTTTCTCTTCTATTGTTTCTCTCTTATTCTCTCTTCTCCCTCTTCTCTCTCTCTCTTCTCCCTCTTCTCTTCCCCTTCTCGCTTCTCTTCTCTCGTTTCTCTCTTCTCTCTCTCTTCTCTCGTCTATTTTTCTCTCTCCTTTTCTCTCTTCTCCCTCTCTTCTTTCTTCTCTTGTGTTTCTGCTGGCTGTCACTGAGGCCTGGTACTGTGTGATGCCATTAGTCTCTGTCCAGGAAAGGAGAGGAAAAAGGAGAGGAGGAGGAGAGTAAAGGAGAGAGGAGAGAGGATATGGCAGGAGAGGTGAAAGGGGAGAGAGGGACGAGAGGAGAAGAGAGGAGAGGAGGGAGAGAGGGCCCCCTACAGAGAGGAGGAGAGGGGAGGAGGGGACGGGGAGAGGAGAGGAGGGAGAGAAGGCCCCCTACAGAGAGGAGGAGAGGGGAGGAGGGGACGGGGAGAGGAGAGGAGGGAGAGAAGGCCCTCTACAGAGAGGAGGAGAGGGGAGGAGGGGACTGGGAGAGGAGAGGAGGGAGAGAAGGCCCTCTACAGAGAGGAGGAGGGGAGGGGGAGGGAGGGGAGGAGGAGAGAAGGCCCTGGGAGAGGAGAGGGGAGGGAGAGAAGGCCCTCTACAGAGAGGAGGAGAGGGGAGGAGGGGACGGGGAGAGGAGAGGAGGGAGAGAAGGCCCCCTACAGAGAGGAGGAGAGGGGATTAAGGGATGGGGAGAGGAGAGGAGGGAGAGAAGGCCCCCTACAGAGAGGAGGAGAGGAGGGAGAAAGGCCCTGCCATGGTAATTGCCTTTCTGGGATAATGACTCCAAGCCAGAGACAGGACCCTCCATACTCCCTCCACTGCTCCTCAGCTGGTGCTCTGGAGGAGGAGTGTGGCGTCAGACTGATTATCTCTCTGGCTGTGTCCCAAATCACTGTATGTAGTGCACTACTTTTCAAATCACTGTATGTAGTGCACTACTTTTGACAAGGGCCTATAGGACTCCGGTGAAAAGTAGTGCACTTTATAGGGAGTAGTGTGCGATTTGGGATATTCTCTCTCTGTATCCTTCCTCGTACATGCATGAACAACATCCTCCTCAAACACAGGGGACGTTTTGATTGGTTAAGTCCTCCCGTCCCCCCCTCCCCCCACACACCACCTCTCTCATGAATGCAGTTAATACTCAGAAAAGGCAAATGTCTGTCTTTAAAAAACGATAAGCTCCACCGCTGTGGTCCAGATACACCACAGTGAGTAGGGTTACATACCATAATACCATTACTGTGGATAGTCAGATGGAGATATACCACAGTGAGTACAGTTACATACCATAATACCATTACTGTGGATAGTCAGATGGAGATATACCACAGTGAGTAGGGTTACATACCATAATACCATTACTGTGGATAGATGGAGATATACCACAGTGAGTAGGGTTACAGACCATAATACCATATAGATGGAGACCATGAGTAGGGTTACACACCATAATACCATTACTGTGGATAGATGGAGATATACCACAGTGAGTAGGGTTACAGACCATAATACCATTACTGTGGATAGTCAGATGGAGATACACCACAGTGAGTAGGGTTACATACCATAATACCATTACTGTGGATAGTCAGAGAATATAATTGTTGTATTAAGAGACGTTTACAATGGTTTGCAAGAATAACCATTTCCCTGTAATCCTGGAGATACATGGAACAATCTGATTGGACTATGATAAATACATTACTGTGGATAGATGGAGATAATCAAAATAGACATTACACCACATGTTTATTTTTATTTTTTGTTGTATGGAGATACTACCTTAAAGATGAATACTTTTCAGTTGTTTATGAACTACTTCATGGTACTAAAGAGATAGGCTCAGATGAATATAATGTTCTGGAGCTACCATGTTCTGGTGCTACCATGTTCTGGACTACCATGTTTGGAGCAATGTTCTGGAGCTACCATTTCTGGAGCTACCATGTGCTGGTGCTACCATGTTCTGACACCATGTTCTGGAGCTACCATGTTCTGGAGCTACCATGTGCTGGACCAATCAAAATCTGGAGCTACCATGTTCTGGACTATCATGTTGGTATTTTGGAGCTATTTTTTTGTGTGGTGTATGTTCTGGAAACTACCATGTTCTGGAAAGTTCTGAATACCATGTTCTGGAGCTTGTTCTGGAGCTACCATGTTGGAGCACCATGTGCTGGAGCTACCATGTGCTGGAGCTACCATGTTCTGGTGCTACCATGTTCTGGAGCTACCATGTTCTGGAGCTACCATGTTCTGGTGCTACCATGTTCTGGAGCTACCATGTTCTGGAGCTACCATGTTCTGGTGCTACCATGTTCTGGTGCTACCATGTTCTGGAGCTACCATGTTCTGGAGCTACCATGTGCTGGAGCTACCATGTTCTGGAGCTACCATGTTCTGGAGCTACCATGTTCTGGAGCTACCATGTTCTGGAGCTACCATGTTCTGGAGCTACCATGTTCTGGTGCTACCATGTTCTGGAGCTACCATGTTCTGGAGCTACCATGTGCTGCTGCTACCATGTGTTGTTGCTACCATGTTCTGGTGCTACCATGTTCTGGAGCTACCATGTTCTGGAGCTACCATGTGCTGGAGCTACCATGTTCTGGAGCTACCATGTTCTGGAGCTACCATGTTCTGGAGCTACCATGTTCTGGAGCTACCATGTTCTGGAGCTACCATGTTCTGGAGCTACCATGTTCTGGAGCTACCATGTGCTGCTGCTACCATGTGCTGTTGCTACCATGTTCTGGTGCTACCATGTGCTGGAGCTACCATGTGCTTCTGCTACCATGTGCTGGTGCTACCATGTGCTGGTGCTACCATGTGCTGGAGCTACCATGTTCTGGTGCTACCATGTTCTGGAGCTACCATGTGCTGGAGCTATCATGTGCTGAAGCTACCATGTTCTGGTTCTACCATGTTCTGGAGCTACCATGTGCTGGAGCTACCATGTGCTGGAGCTACCATGTGCTGGAGCTACCATGTGCTGGAGCTACCATGTGCTGGAGCTACCATGTTCTGGAGCTACCATGTTCTGGAGCTACCATGTGCTGGAGCTACCATGTTCTGGAGCTACCATGTTCTGGAGCTACCATGTTCTGGAGCTACCATGTTCTGGTTCTACCATGTTCTAGAGCTACCATGTTCTGGAGCTACCATGTGCTGGAGCTACCATGTTCTGGAGCTACCATGTTCTGGTGCTACCATGTGCTGGAGCTACCATGTGCTGGAGCTACCATGTTCTGGAGCTACCATGTTCTGGTGCTACCATGTGCTGGAGCCCTGATTTTGGATGTTTACATGTTCTAACAATTCAAAAGGTTGCTGTGCAGAAAACCATGTTTTGGTTCTACCATGTTCTGAACCATGTTTGGAGCTACTGATTTTGACCCATGATACTGATTTAATGTTAAGCAGAGGAAGGAGTTTACGTGCTGACTAATGTTCTAATCTGCCTACATCAGTTAAATGTCTGGATATTAATGTTCTGGAGCTACTGGTTCTGTAGCCCCATTCCTGGATTTTTACCTTCATTTAACTAGGCAAGTCATGTTAAAGAACAAACTCTTATTTACAACGACAGCCATGGGTTAGCTGACAGAGCCTAGTGGGTTAACGACAGAGCCTAGTGGGTTAGCGACAGAGCCTAGTGGGTTAACGACAGAGCCTCGTGGGTTAGACGACAGAGCCTCGTGGGTTAGCGACAGAGCCTAGTGGGTTAGCGACAGAGCCTAGTGGGTTAACGACAGAGCCTAGTGGGTTAGCGACAGAGCCTTGTGGGTTAACGACAGAGCCTTGTGGGTTAACGACAGAGCCTTGTGGGTTAGATATACGACAGCCTAGTGGGTTAGCGACAGAGCCTAGTGGGTTAACGACAGAGCCTAGTGGGTTAACGACAGAGCCTAGTGGGTTAACGACAGAGCCTAGTGGGTTAACGACAGCCTAGCCTAGTGGGTTAACGACAGAGCCTAGTGGGTTAACGACAGAGCCTAGTGGGTCAACGACAGAGCCTAGTGGGTCAACGACAGAGCTTAGTGGGTTAACGACAGCCTAGCCTAGTGGGTTAACGACAGAGCCTAGTGGGTTAACGACAGAGCCTAGTGGGTTAACGACAGCCTAGCCTAGTTAGTGGGTTAACGACAGAACCTAGTGGGTTAACGACAGCCTAGCCTAGTGGGTTAACGACAGAGCCTAGTGGGTTAACGACAGAGCCTAGTGGGTTAACGACAGAGCCTCGTGGGTTAATGACAGAGCCTAGTGGGTTAACAGTGCGACAGAGCCTAGTGGGTCAGCGACAGAGCCTAGTGGGTCAACGACAGAGCCTAGTGGGTCAGACGACAGAGCCTAGTGGGTTAACGACAGAGCCTAGTGGGTTAACGACAGAGCCTCGTGGGTTAACGACAGAGCCTCGTGGGTTAACGACCTAGCCTAGTGGGTTAACGACAGAGCCTCGTGGGTTAACGACAGAGCCTAGTGGGTTAACGACAGAGCCTCGTGGGTTAACGACAGAGCCTCGTGGGTTAACGACAGAGCCTAGTGGGTTAACGACAGAGCCTCGTGGGTTAACGACAGAGCCTAGTGGGTTAGCGACAGAGCCTAGTGGGTTAACGACAGAGCCTAGTGGGTTAACGACAGGCTAGCCTAGTGGGTTAACGACAGGCTAGCCTAGTGGGTTAACGACAGGCTAGCCTAGTGGGTTAACGACAGGCTAGCCTAGTGGGTTAACGACAGAGCCTCGTGGGTTAACGACAGAGCCTCGTGGGTTAACGACAGAGCCTCGTGGGTTAACGACAGAGCCTAGTGGGTTAACGACAGAGCCTAGTGGGTTAACGACAGAGCCTAGTGGGTTAACGACAGAGCCTAGTGGGTTAACTGCCTGTTCAGGGGCAGAACGACAGATCTTTTCTTACCTTGTCAGCTCTGGGATTTGATCTAGCAACCTTTTGGTTACTAGTCCAATGCTCTAACCACTAGACTACCTGCCGACCCGATATAGAGTGGATCTGTACATTAGAACTACCTACATGCTATTCCTCAAGAAAACAGCCTTCATCCCATTTGTCTTGTTACGAATATAAACAGATCTCAGTGGCGCTGTGGTCTAAGGCACTGCATCTCAGTGCTCGTGGCCGTCACTACAGGCACCCTGGTTCGGTTTCTCGGGCTGTATCACAACCCGGCCGTGATCGAGAGTCCCAATGGTGCGGCTCGACAATTGTCACGGCGTCGTCCGGGTTAAGGGAGGGTTTGGGCCTGGGGAGGGCCCGTCCATTGTAAAATAAGGAATTTATTCTTAACTGACTCGCCTAGTTAAATAAAGGTTTAATATATATATATATATATTAAATAAAACCCAATGACAGAACGTAGGGTTGTATTCACCGTGACCTTGTATTGGAACAACACCTCTTGCTGTGAATAGAACCAGGTTCAGTGGAATTTTCATGTCAACTCAATTAGCACTTTAGAACCCCGAAGGATACAACAACATTCCATGGTCAATGCCATTTTCCCAACCAACTGTTGTATAGAGAATGAATAACATTAACATTCAATAGAAAAAGGAATGCAAGTAGGAATGTGTTTTTTTTGTTGTGTGTGTTTTTTTTTTAAAGAGACGGGGTCGAGGATGTTGGCGATGAAGTTCAGTTGTTTTCTGAACTTCTGTTGTGATCAGGCTTTAAATTTAAACCATATTTCTGTGTGTTACAAAGCAGGAAGAAAGCATTTTCTAACTGCCTGGAGTCGTAGTATCACTGCAGCGACACTATGGGTTTATCAACCCTGGTTGTTGGGTTTACTACAGTAGGCAGGGTGTAGTCAGACTACAGTAGGCAGGGTGTAGTCAGAGTGTACAGTAGGCAGGGTGTAGTCAGTGGACAGTAGGCTGGGTGTAGTCAGTGTACAGTAGGCAGGGTGTAGTCAGTGTACAGTAGGCAGGGTGTAGTCAGAGTGTACAGTAGGCAGGGTGTAGTCAGTGGACAGTAGGCTGGGTGTAGTCAGTGTACAGTAGGCAGGGTGTAGTCAGTGTGCAGTAGGCAGGGTGTAGTCAGTGTACAGTAGGCAGGGTGTAGTCAGAGTGTACAGTAGGCAGGGTGTAGTCAGTGTACAGTAGACAGGGTGTAGTCAGTGTGCAGTAGGCAGGGTGTAGTCAGTGGACAGTAGGCAGGGTGTAGTCAGTGTACAGTAGGCAGGGTGTAGTCAGTGTACAGTAGGCAGGGTGTAGTCAGTGGACAGTAGGCAGGGTGTAGTCAGTGGACAGTAGACAGGGTGTAGTCAGTGGACAGTAGGCAGGGTGTAGTCAGTAGTGGACAGTAGGCAGGGTGTAGTCAGTGTACAGTAGGCAGGGTGTAGTCAGTGGACAGTAGGCAGGGTGTAGTCAGTGTACAGTAGACAGGGTGTAGTCAGTGTACAGTAGGCAGGGTGTAGTCAGTGGACAGTAGGCAGGGTGTAGTCAGTGTACAGTAGGCAGGGTGTAGTCAGTGTACAGTAGGCAGGGGTGTAGTCAGTGTACGGGGCAGGGTGTAGTCAGTGGACAGTAGACAGGGTGTAGTCAGTGTACAGTAGGCAGGGTGTAGTCAGTGTACCGGTAGGCAGGGTGTAGTCAGTGTACAGTAGGCTGGGTGTAGTGTACAGTAGGCAGGGTGTAGTCAGTGTACAGTAGCAGGGTGTAGTCAGTGTACGGTAGGCAGGGTGTAGTCAGTGTACAGTAGGCAGGGTGTAGTCAGTGTACGGTGTAGGCAGGGGTGTAGTCAGTGTACAGTAGGCAGGGTGTAGTCAGTGTACGGTAGGCAGGGTGTAGTCAGTGTACAGTAGGCAGGGGTGTAGTCAGTGTACAGTAGGCAGGGTGTAGTCAGTGTACAGTGGCAGGGTGTAGTCAGTACAGTAGGCAGGGTGTAGTCAGAGTGGGCACAGTAGGCAGGGTGTAGTCAGTGGACAGTAGGCTGGGTGTAGTCAGTGTACAGTAGGCAGGGTGTAGTCAGTGTACAGTAGGCAGGGTGTAGTCAGTGTGCAGTAGGCAGGGTGTAGTCAGTGTACAGTAGGCAGGGTGTAGTCAGTGTACAGTAGGCAGGGTGTAGTCAGTGTACAGTAGGCAGGGTGTAGTCAGTGTACAGTAGGCAGGGTGTAGTCAGTGTACAGTAGGCAGGGTGTAGTCAGTGTACAGTAGGCAGGGTGTAGTCAGTGGACAGTAGGCAGGGTGTAGTCAGTGTACAGTAGGCAGGGTGTAGTCAGTGTACAGTAGGCAGGGTGTAGTCAGTGTACAGTAGCAGGCATAGTCATTGGGCTGGGTGAGTCAGTGGACAGTAGACAGGGTGTAGTAGTCCCCAGTGGACAGTAGGCAGGGTGCTAGTCAGTGTACAGTAGGCAGGGTGTAGTCAGTGTACAGTAGGCAGGGTGTAGTCAGTGTACAGTAGGCAGGGTGTAGTCAGTGTACAGTAGGCAGGGTGTAGTCAGTAGTGTAGTCAGTGAGTTACATACAGGGTGAAAGACTAGTTTTATAAGCAGTGGAAACAGTAGCTCCCTCTCATACATCATAAAAACGTGGCCTACAGTAGAGCATGATCCCCAGTCATCAGTAGCTGCATGGATCTGAGTCCAGTAATCAGCCTCCATTGAGTTAGCTAGGCAGTCGGAGACAGTGTTAAAAACACGAGAACAGTAGGGTATAGTGGACAGAGATGTCAGGTCAGGGTCTTGCATCATTGAGTTAGCTAGGCTGAGTCCCCCAGTACATCAGGAGAACAGTAGCTAGCATTCATTGAGTTAGGTAGGCTGGTCCCCCAGTACATCAGGAGAACAGTAGCTTGCAGTCATTGAGTTAGCTAGGCTGAGTCACCCAGTACATCAGGAGAACAGTAGCTTGCATTCATTGAGTTAGCTAGGCTGAGTCACCCAGTACATCAGGAGAACAGTAGCTAGCAGTCATTTTAGTTGCAGCTAGGCTGAGTCCCCCAGTACATCAGGAGAACAGTAGCTAGCAGTCATTGAGTTAGCTAGGGTGAGTCACCCAGTACATCAGGAGAACAGTAGCTTGCATTCATTGAGTTAGCTAGGCTGAGTCCCCCAGTACATCAGGAGAACAGTAGCTGCAGTCATTGAGTTAGCTAGGCTGAGTCCCCCAGTACATCAGGAGAACAGTAGCTTGCATTCATTGAGTTAGCTAGGCTGAGTCCCCCAGTACATCAGGAGAACAGTAGCTTGCAGTCATTGAGTTAGCTAGGCTGAGTCACCCAGTACATCAGGAGAACAGTAGCTTGCATTCATTGAGTTAGCTAGGCTGAGTCCCCAGTACATCAGGAGAGCTTGCATTCATTGAGTTAGCCCACCCAGTACATCAGGAGAACAGTGCATTCATGGAGAGTTAGCTAGGCTGAGTCCCCCAGTACATCAGGAGAACAGTAGCTAGCAGTCTTTGAGTTAGCTAGGCTGAGTCCCCCAGTACATCAGGAGAACAGTAGCTTGCATTCATTGAGTTAGCTAGGCTGAGTCACCCAGTACATCAGGAGAACAGTAGCTTGCATTCATTGAGTTAGCTAGGCTGAGTCCCCCAGTACATCAGGAGAACAGTAGCTTGCATTCATTGAGTTAGCTAGGCTGAGTCACCCAGTACATCAGGAGAACAGTAGCTTGCATTCATTGAGTTAGCTAGGCTGAGTCACCCAGTACATCAGGAGAACAGTAGCTTGCATTCATTGAGTTAGCTAGGCTGAGTCCCCCAGTACATCAGGAGAACAGTAGCTTGCATTCATTGAGTTAGCTAGGCTGAGTCCCCCAGTACATCAGGAGAACAGTAGCTTGCATTCATTGAGTTAGCTAGGCTGAGTCCCCCAGTACATCAGGAGAACAGTAGCTAGCAGTCATTGAGTTAGCTAGGCTGAGTCCCCCAGTACATCAGGAGAACAGTAGCTTGCATTCATTGAGTTAGCTAGGCTGAGTCCCCCAGTACATCAGGAGAACAGTAGCTTGCATTCATTGAGTTAGCTAGGCTGGGTCACCCAGTACATCAGGAGAACAGTAGCTTGCATTCATTGAGTTAGCTAGGCTGAGTCACCCAGTACATCAGGAGAACAGTAGCTAGCAGTCATTTTGTTAGCTAGGCTGAGTCCCCCAGTACATCAGGAGAACAGTAGCTAGCAGTCATTGAGTTAGCTAGACTGGAGTCACCCAGTACATCAGGAGAACAGTAGCTTGCATTCATTGAGTTAGCTAGGCTGAGTCCCCAGTACATCAGGAGAACAGTAGCTAGCTTGCAGTCATTGAGTTAGCTAGGCTGAGTCATCAGGAGAACAGTAGCTTGCATTCATTGAGTACATGAGTCAGTACATCAGAGAACAGTAGCTTGCATTCATTTTGTTAGCTAGGCTGAGTCCCCCAGTACATCAGGAGAACAGTAGCTAGCAGTCATTGAGTTAGCTAGGCTGAGTCCCCAGTACATCAGGAGAACAGTAGCTTGCATTCATTGAGTTAGCTAGGCTGAGTCCCCAGTACATCAGGAGAACAGTAGCTTGCATTCATTGAGTTAGCTAGCTGAGTCAGTACATCAGGAGAACAGTAGCTTGCATTCATTGAGTTAGCTAGGCTGAGTCCCCCAGTACATCAGGAGAACAGTAGCTAGCAGTCATTGAGTTAGCTAGGCTGAGTCACCCAGTACATCAGGAGAACAGTAGCTTGCATTCATTGAGTTAGCTAGGCTGAGTCACCCAGTACATCAGGAGAACAGTAGCTTGCATTCATTGAGGCTGAGTAGTACATCAGGAGAACAGTAGCTTGCAGAGTCACCCAGTACATCAGGAGAACAGTAGCTTGCATTCATTGAGTTAGCTAGGCTGAGTCCCCCAGTACATCAGGAGAACAGTAGCTAGCAGTCATTTTGTTAGCTAGGCTGAGTCCCCCAGTACATCAGGAGAACAGTAGCTAGCAGTCATTGAGTTAGCTAGGCTGAGTCACCCAGTACATCAGGAGAACAGTAGCTAGCTTGCATTCATTGAGTTAGCTAGGCTGAGTCCCCCAGTACATCAGGAGAACAGTAGCTAGCAGTCATTGAGTTAGCTAGGCTGAGTCCCCCACATGGTCAGTACAGCAGGAGAACAGTAGCTTCATTGAGTTAGCTAGACTGAGTCAGAGTTAGCTAGGCTGAGTCCCCCAGTACATCAGGAGAACAGTAGCTACAGCAGTCTTGCATTTTTTGTTAGCTAGGCTGAGTCCCCCAGTACATCAGGAGAACAGTAGCTTGCATTCCTAGACTGAGTCCCCCAGTACAGCAGGAGAACAGAGTTAGCTAGGCTGAGGCCCCCAGTACATCAGGAGAACAGTAGCTAGCAGTCTTTGAGTTAGCTAGACTGAGTCCCCCAGTACATCAGGAGAACAGAGTTAGCTAGGCTGAGTCCCCCAGTACATCAGGAGAACAGTAGCTAGCAGTCTTTGAGTTAGCTAGACTGAGTCCCCCAGTACATCAGGAGAGAACAGTCCCCCAGTACATCAGGAGAACAGTAGCTAGCAGTCTTTGAGTTAGCTAGGCTGGAGTCCCCCAGGCTACAGCAGGAGAAACAGGAGTTTCCCAAATGGCACCCTGTTCCTTACCTAGTGCACTTCTTTCAACCAGAGCCCTATGGGCCCAGCTCAGAAGTAGTGCACTATATAGTGAATACGGTGCCATTAGTGTTGCTGTTACATGTTACAGTGAGGAGTGTCTTAGACGTTAGACAACATGGCAGACAGGAAACAGGACTCATTGAACGTGATCCCCTTCATCTCTCCATTCAGAAAGCAAAGGTTTCTGATGACCCTTTGAAGGTAGATTAGGGGATTAAGAGACTAGAGGTTTGCCTGTCACGCTGATCTGGTAACCAACGTTTTTTAGGTGACACGCAGACGGCATCCCATCTCCACACAGGAGGCTGGTGTAATTTTGAATCGGACGCCGTCCCACTTTTGCGTTTTGCATGTGGCTGTGCAAGCCAATCCAAGCCAATCCAAACCAAACCAATGCAAGCCAAGTCAAGCCAATCCAAGCCAATCCAAACCAAACCAAGCCAATCCAAGCCAATCCAAACCAATCCAAGCCAATCCAAGCCAATCCAAGCCAATCCAAACCAATCCAAACCAAATCCAAGCCAAGCCAATCCAAGCCAATCCAAGCCAAACCAATGCAAGCCAAGCCAACCCAAGCCAAACCAATCCAAGCCAAGCCAATCCAAGCCAAACCAATGCAAGCCAAGCCAATCCAAGCCAAACCAGTGCAAGCCAAGCCAATCCAAGCCAAACCAATGCAAGCCAAGCCAATCCAAGCCAAACCAATGCAAACCAAACCAATGCAAACCAAGCCAATCCAAGACAAACCAATGCAAGCCAAGCCAATCCAAGCCAAACCAATCCAAGCCAAACCAATGCAAGCCAAGCCAATCCAAGCCAAACCAATCCAAGCCAAGCCAATCCAAACCAAACCAATGCAAGCCAAGCCAATCCAAGCCAAGCCAATCCAAGCCAAACCAATGCAAGCCAAGCCAATCCAAGCCAAGCCAATCCAAGCCAAACCAATCCAAGCCAAGCCAATCCAAACCAAGCCAAGCCAATCCAAACCAAACCAATCCAAACCAAGCCAAGCAAATCCAAACCAATCCAAGCCAAACCAAACCAATCCAAACCAAACCAAACCAAGCCAATCCAATCCAAACCAATCCAACCCAAACCAATACAAGCCAAGCCAAGCCAATCCAATCCAAACTAAGCCAATCCAAGCCAATCCAAACCAAACCAATGCAAGCCAAGCCAATCCAAGCCAAACCAATGCAAGCCAAGCCAATCCAAGCCAAACCAATGCAAGCCAAGCCAATCCAAGCCAATCCAAACCAAGCCAAGCAAAGCCAAACCAATCCAAGCCAAACCAATCCAAACCAATCCAAGCCAAACCAATCCAAACCAATCCAAGCCAAACCAAACCAAAAACCAATCCAAGCAAATCCAAGCCAAACCAATCCAAACCAATCCTAACCAATCCAAGCCAATCCAAGCCATTCCAAGCCAAACCAATCCAAGCCAATCCAATCCAAGCAGGTCAGATGTTTTCAGGATCACTGGCTCTGGTGAAATGACATACTATGGAGTAGTATATGTTGCCATAATGCAGAGTAGTATCTAGTATTCATATTTCCTCCCTATGCATTAAGTCAGTACTGTAGCAGTGATGATTCTATACAGTCAGAGGTGAGGAAGTGAAGGGGTTTTAGCAGTGATGATTCTATACAGTCAGAGGTGAGGAAGTGAAAGGGTTTTAGTTGAACGAGACATTGGTACATTTTATCAGACATTTACATAACCTTATTAACATATTCCTGTAGTTACATTTCAAAATAACTCCACTCTGCTGCACTGAAAGACAAGACACATCCAAGCAGATAATATAATAATTCCCTGTGGTGTCATTACCCCGTCTAGTCAGATAGTAGAATATTTCCCTGTGGTGTCATTACCCAGTCTAGTCTTATAGTAGAATAATTCCCTGTGGTGTCATTACCCAGTCTAGTCAGATAGTAGAATGATTCCCTGTGGTGTCATTACCCAGTCTAGTCAGACAATAGAATGATTCCCTGTGGTGTCATTACCCAGTCTAGTCAGATAATAGAATGATTCCCTGTGGTGTCATTACCCAGTCTAGTCAGATAATAGAATAATTACCTGTGGTGTCATTACCCAGTCTAGTCAGATAGTAGAATGATTCCCTGTGGTGTCATTACCCAGTCTAGTCAGATAGTAGAATATTCCCTGTGGTGTCATTACCCAGTCTAGTCAGATAGTAGAATGATTCCTGTGGTGTCATTACCCAGTCTAGTCAGATAGTAGAATAATTCCCTGTGGTGTCATTACCCAGTCTAGTCAGATAGTAGAATATTCCTGTGGTGTCATTACCCAGTCTAGTCAGATAGTAGAATAATTCCCTGTGGTGTCATTACCCAGTCTAGTCAGATAGTAGAATGATTCCCTGTGGTGTCATTACCCAGTCTAGTCAGATAGTAGAATGATTCCCTGTGGTGTCATTACCCAGTCTAGTCAGATAGTAGAATAATTCCCTGTGGTGTCATTACCCAGTCTAGTCAGATAGTAGAATGATTCCCTGTGGTGTCATTACCCAGTCTAGTCTGATAGTAGAATAATTCCCTGTGGTGTCATTACCCAGTCTAGTCAGATAGTAGAATATTTCCCTGTGGTGTCATTACCCAGTCTAGTCAGATTCCTACATGGTGTCATTACCCAGTAGAATAATTCCTGTGGTGTCATTACCCAGTCTAGTCAGATAGTAGAATAATTCCCTGTGGTGTCATTACCCAGTCTAGTCAGATAGTAGAATAATTCCTGTGGTGTCATTACCCAGTCTAGTCAGATAGTAGAATAATTCCTTACCCAGTCTAGTCAGATGTAGAATATTCATTACCCAGTCTAGTCAGATAATAGAATAATTCCCTGTGGTGTCATTACCCAGTCTAGTCAGATAGTAGAATAATTCCCTGTGGTGTCATTACCCAGTCTAGTCAGATAGTAGAATATTTCCCTGTGGTGTCATTACCCAGTCTAGTCAGACAGTATAATAATTCCCTGTGGTGTCATTACCCAGTCTAGTCTGATAATAGAATAATTCCCTGTGGTGTCATTACCCAGTCTAGTCTGATAATAGAATAATTCCCTGTGGTGTCATTACCCAGTCTAGTCAGATAGTAGAATATTTCCCTGTGGTGTCATTACCCAGTCTAGTCTGATAATAGAATAATTCCCTGTGGTGTCATTACCCAGTCTAGTCAGATAGTAGAATATTTCCCTGTGGTGTCATTACCCAGTCTAGTCAGATAATAGAATAATTCCCTGTGGTGTCATTACCCAGTCTAGTCAGATAGTAGAATCATTCCCTGTGGTGTCAGAGCCAGTCTAGTCAGATAGTAGAATAATTCCCTGTGGTGTCATTACCCAAAACTAGTCAGATAGTAAATAATTTGTGGTGTCATTACCCAGATTTAAAGAATACTTTCCTGTGGTGTGGTCTTTGATTGATTCCCATTCTTGTCAAAATGGAGTCAAAAAAAAATAATCCCAAAACGGTCATTAAACCCAGTCTACTTGGCAGAGGCGAGATAGAATAATTCCTGTGGATGTCATTTGAAAGTCAGATCAAATAGTATTTCCCTGTGGTGTCATTACCCAGTCTAGTCAGATGATTTCAGTATTACCCAGTCTAGTCAGATAATTTTCCCTGTGGTGTCATGTCTGTCTGATAATAGATTGGATGTCCCCTTGGTGTCATTAGCCACAGTCTAGTCTAAATTCCTGATTAATCCAGTCTAAGATACCCATAGCAATGTTTCCCTGTGGTGTCATTACCCAGTCTAGTTACCAGTTGAGACTATGTTGATTCCTGGTGTTAAGAGCAGATAATATGTTCCCTTGTTTAAAGGGATTGGACAAATCACACTAAAGCACCTGACTGGACGTCATTACCCAGTCTAGTCTGATAATATACCTAATTCCCTGTGGTGTCATTACTGTCTTGTTTGGTACCTGGTGGTGTTAATATAATAGAATCTTCTAGGTGTTTCCAACCGTCTTGTTTCCTCCCTGGTGGTGTTAAGGGCAGAGAGGACTTCAGTGGTGTCAATCAGTCACTATTTACACCAAAACTGGGGTTTAAATATTGTCTTAAATGGTATCTTCAAATGTTTTCGCTGTCTTGTTTGGTACCTTTCTTGGCAAAATGGTTGTCAATCAAAAAAATCCTTCAGGGTTTTCAAAACCATCTTGTTTGGCACTCCTGGTGGTGATAAGGAAACAGTGGATGTATTTGAAAAGATTTCAAATAGTGTCTTCAGGTCTTTTTCAACCGTACTTGTTGCTACCTGGTTGTTGACTGTATAATGCAGTGGTTGTCTCAGTGGTGTCTTCAGGTGTTTAATTCAAATCTTGTTTGGTACCTGGCAACGTGTTAAGGGCAGTGGTTGTCTCAGTGGTGTCTTACCAGGTGTTTTCACCGTCTTGTTTGCTACCTGGTGTTAAGAGCAGTGTATGTTCTCTTGATTGTCTTCAGGTTTCCAACCGTCACACTTGCACCTGACTGGACGGTGTTAAAATATACCTCAGTGGTCCATCTTCAGGTGTTTTCAACCGTCTTGTTTGGTACCTGGTGGTGTTAAGGGCAGTGGTTGTCTCAGTGGTGTCTTCAGGTGTTTTCAACCGTCTTGTTTGCTACCTGGTGGTGTTAAGGGCAGTGGTTGTCTCGGTGGTGTCTTCAGGTGTTTTCAACCGTCTTGTTTGCTACCTGGTGGTGTTAAGAGCAGTGGTTGTCTCAGTGGTGTCTTCAGGTGTTTTCAACCGTCTTGTTTGGTACCTGGTGGTGTTAAGGGCAGTGGTTGTCTCAGTGGTGTCTTCAGGTGTTTTCAACCATCTTGTTTGGTACCTGGTGGTGTTAAGGGCAGTGGTTGTCTCAGTGGTGTCTTCAGGTGTTTCCAACCGTCTTGTTTGCTACCTGGTGGTGTTAAGGGCAGTGGTTGTCTCAGTGGTGTCTTCAGGTGTTTTCAACCATCTTGTTTGCTACCTGGTGGTGTTAAGAGCAGTGGTTGTCTCAGTGATGTCTTCAGGTGTTTTCAACCGTCTTGTTTTCTACCTGGTGGTGTTACAGTGGTTGTCTGGTCTTCAGGTGTGGTTAAAGGCATTAGACAAAACCAAAGTGCCTTAAGAAATGGAGTGGTTGTCTCGGTGAATGTCTTCTGGTGTTTTCAACTTCCTTGTTTGGTACCTGGTGGTGTTAACTTCAGTGGTTGTCTCCATGATGTCTTTACAGGTGTTTTCAACTGTCTTGTTTGGTACCTTCCTGTGGTTATCTCCATTAGACAAGGAAACCAACACAACACTGTTCAGCCTAGTAAAGAAATGGAATGGATTACACTTCCTGTTAATCTCCGTTAAACTGTTCTTTACACTTCCTGTTCATCTCCATTAAACTGTTCTTTACACTTCCTGTTCATCTCCATTAAACTGTTCTTTACACTTCCTGTTCATCTCCATTAAACTGTCCTTTACACTTCCTGTTCATCTCCATTAAACTGTTCTTTACACTTCCTGTTCATCTCCATTAAACTGTTCTTTACACTTCCTGTTCATCTCCATTAAACTGCTCTTTACACTTCCTGTTCATCTCCATTAAACTGTTCTTCCGGGTGTTGTTGACTCAACCGTCTTGTTTGTCAGAGAAAAGTTGTTGTTTTAAAAAAAACAATTTTATAAACACACATCGCAAAAAAATACATCCTCACCCGAGTGAACCATTTTTTTTGTTGCTTTTAACTGTCAAAATATACTGAGGATTGACAGAAAGTTTTATCGTAGGTTTTCCTACGAAAACCAAATTAACCCCTATAGCTCATATCATAGTGAAATACAGTGACATCAATTTACAAGAGTAGCAGATAGGCAGAATATTGCTCCTGTCCGGTATTCCCTGCTTTCAACAGATAATGACTTCACCAGCGCAGCCTAGCTAGGTAAATTAGCCAGGGTCTGATATCTTGACTACACTGAGAAGCTCTGTAGTTGAACCGTATGTCTGTTTCCCAATTCGCAACCCCTTATTTCCCCATAGTTCACTACTTTTGACTAGAGTTCAATGGGCCCTGGTCAAAAGTAGTGCACTATGTAGGGAATAGTGCCGTTTGGAACACGTTCTATGTCTGTCTGAGGGAAGCAGACACCAAAGTACCTCGTCATCCAGTCTTCAATGCCCAGCCAAATCTAATGCATTTAATGAAGGGGAGATATATATATTTTCAAATGTTGTATTTAATTTGATTTAGCATTTTTATGAGACACCCCCCCCTTCCATTCCCCATACTAAATCACATTAAAATGTTCAGAGTTTGTAGTCATGTTAACTCTACTGCTTACAGTGTGTCTGTGTGGTTGGTTGGGAGGAATAGCTAGTGTTAATGAATGCAAAAAACATTTCCATAAAATATTCAAAGAAGACCCATTACTGCTGTGTCTGTCTCATCTTTGCTGCTAAACTTCAATCAGTTGAGCATTTAAAATGCATTAAATGCCTTTGGTAATCTAGTCTAATCTGCAAAGCAACATTTTTGTCAAACTGCTTTTGACTTATATTATTATTATTATTATTATTATTATTATTATTATTAAACACCAAAAAAAAAATGTAACACTTAATTTTATGATGGTAATTTTTTTTTACATTTCTCTGTTATAATTAAAATCCTTGCTCATCAAGTACTTAAAACAAGCATGTAATTGTCTAGTTTATCAGAGCCTTTAATGTTATTCTATGTACGAATCTTAAACAAATTACTCAAAAAACACAGAATTAGTGTCAATGCAATTGTAAAACTGTGTGCAAATGTTATTTTTACTGAGATAAATATATGTTAATAATGAGATAATATCTAAATATATGTTAATAATGATATAATATAATATCTAAATATATGTTATTAATAATGAGATAGTATTTAATGAGATAATATCTAAATATATGTTATTAATAATGAGATAATATCTAAATATATGTTATTAATAATGAGATTTCTAAATATAATTAATAATGAGATAATATCTAAATATATGTTAATAATAATGAGATAATATCTAAATATATCCAGGGTCTTATTTTCAGCCCAAATGGCAGCCCTGACACTCTGAGATCTACTCCTATGAGCTGTGCTGTCTGAAGGGCTGCTTTTCCCCATTAATAATGTTAATATGTACTGTCTGTGTCTGTATTAATACCATGAGGTGTCAGTGTTGTGCTAAATAGTAACAACCTCCTTCCTCTGATGCAGACGGAGATGCAGACTGATGAAGGCCCTAAATGCAGACCTGTCTCCACACAGTGACCTGTCCACTGAAGAGGTTAGACACACCTCTCCACACAGTGACCTGTCCACTGAAGAGGTTAGACACACCTCTCCACAGGTCCACTGAAGAGGTTAGACACACCTCTCCACAGAGTGACCTGACCACTGAAGAGGTTAGACACACCTCTCCACACAGTGACCTGTCCACTGAAGAGGTTAGACACACCTCTCCACACAGTGACCTGTCCACTGAAGAGGTTAGACACACCTCTCCACACAGTGACCTGTCCACTGAAGAGGTTAGACACAGCTCTCCACACAGTGACCTGTCCACTGAAGAGGTTAGACACACCTCTCCACACAGTGACCTGTCCACTGAAGAGGTTAGACACACCTCTCCACACAGTGACCTGTCCACTGAAGAGGTTAGACACACCTCTCCACACAGTGACCTGTCCACTGAAGAGGTTAGACACACCTCTCCACACAGTGACCTGTCCACTGAAGAGGTTAGACACACCTCTCCACACAGTGACCTGTCCACTGAAGAGGTTAGACACACCTCTCCACAGAGTGACCTGTCCACTGAAGAGGTTAGACACACCTCTCCACACAGTGACCTGTCCACTGAAGAGGTTACTGACACACCTCTCCACAGAGTGACCTGTCCACTGAAGAGGTTAGACACACCTCTCCACAGAGTGACCTGTCCACTGAAGAGGTTAGACACACCTCTCCACAGAGTGACCTGTCCACTGAAGAGGTTAAACACACCTCTCCACAGAGTGACCTGTCCACTGAAGAGGTTAGACACACCTCTCCACAGAGTGACCTGTCCACTGAAGAGGTTAGACACACCTCTCCACAGAGTGACCTGTCCTCTGAAGAGGTTAAACACACCTCTCCACAGAGTGACCTGACCACTGAAGAGGTTAGACACACCTCTCCACAGAGTGACCTGTCCACTGAAGAGGTTAAACACACCTCTCCACAGAGTGACCTGTCCACTGAAGAGGTTAGACACACCTCTCCTGACCTCTGAAGAGGTGACCTGTCCACTGAAGAGGTTAAACACACCTCTCCACAGAGTGACCTGTCCACTGAAGAGGTTAAACACACCTCTCCACAGAGTGACCTGTCCACTGAAGAGGTTAAACACACCTCTCCACAGAGTGACCTGTCCACTGAAGAGGTTAAACACACCTCTCTACAGAGTGACCTGTCCACTGAAGAGGTTAAACACACCTCTCTACAGAGTGGCCTGTCCACTGAAGAGGTTAAACACACCTCTCTACAGAGTGACCTGTCCACTGAAGAGGTTAAACACACCTCTCTACAGAGTGACCTGACCACTGAAGAGGTTAAACACACCTCTCTACAGAGTGACCTGTCCACTGAAGAGGTTAAACACACCTCTCTACAGAGTGACCTGTCCACTGAAGAGGTTAAACACACCTCTCTACAGAGTGGCCTGTCCACTGAAGAGGTTAAACACACCTCTCTACAGAGTGGCCTGTCCACTGAAGAGGTTAAACACACCTCTCTACAGAGTGACCTGTCCACTGAAGAGGTTAAACACACCTCTCTACAGAGTGGCCTGTCCACTGAAGAGGTTAGACACACCTCTCCACAGAGTGACCTGACCTCTGAAGAGGTTAGACACACCTCACACTTGCATATATTGCTTACTACTGTACAAGTGTACCAAGTTTCAGGCTTTTAAGAAAAAAGTGTACATTATTTTGTATATTATCTATAGCTCAAATACAATTCCAACTGTTTGAATGTTCAACATATTGTGTCTGAAAGGCTCACGATAATATAATCATATTAATTTGCTATTGTACAACTAATTTCAGAAGCCAACGGAGGACAGTAAACCTACTGACACAGAGGAGAGTCCAGAGGGAGAAAAAGGTCAAGAGGAGGAGACTGCAGTAGCTGAGAACTCCACAGAGGAACAAGGTGATGACAACGAAGATATTACTAAAACCACCGAGGAACACGCTGATAACAAGGACGATATTACTAAAACCACCGAGGAACAAGGTGATAACAAGGAAGATATTACTAAAACCACAGAGGAACAAGGTGATAACAACGAAGATATTACTAAAACCACCGAGGAACAAGGTGATAACAAGGAAGATATTACTAAAACCACAGAGGAACAAGGTGATAACAAGGACGATATTACTAAAACCACCGAGGAACAAGGTGATAACAAGGAAGATATTACTAAAACCACAGAGGAACAAGGTGATAACAACGAAGATATTACTAAAACCACCGAGGAACAAGGTGATAACAAGGAAGATATTACTAAAACCACCGAGGAACAAGGTGATGACAACGAAGATATTACTAAAACCACCGAGGAACAAGGTGATGACAACGAAGATATTACTAAAACCACAACGAGGAACAAGGTGATAACAACGAAGATATTACTAAAACCACAGAGGAACAAGGTGATAACAACGAAGATGTTACTAAAACCACTGAGGAACAAGGTGATAACAACGAAGATGTTACTAAAACCACAGAGGAACAAGGTGATAACAAGGAAGATATTACTAAAACCACAAAGGAACAAGGTGATAACAACGAAGATGTTACTAAGAGGATTACCACAGAGGAACAAGGTGATAACAAGGAAGATATTACTAAAACCACAGAGGAACAAGGTGATAACAACGAAGATATTACTAAAACCACAGAGGAACAACGTGATAACAACGAAGATATTACTAAAACCACAGAGGAACAAGGTGATAACAAGGAAGATATTACTAAAACCACAGAGGAACAAGGTGATAACAACGAAGATATTACTAAAACCACAGAGGAACAAGGTGATAACAACGAAGATATTACTAAAACCACAGAGGAACAAGGTGATGACAAGGAAGATGTTACTAAGAGGATTACCACCGAGGAACAAGGTGATAACAACGAAGATATTACTAAGAGGATTACCACAGAGGAACAAGGTGATAACAACGAAGATGTTACTAAAACCACAGAGGAGGACTCAGACAGTGTGGTTGGGGAGAAGAGCCTGTAGACCAAGCCACAGGGAAGTCTGGAGAACCTGGTCCTGGAGAAATGAAGGATGGAGAGGGGAAGGGGAGAGAGAAGGAGGAGGATGAGGCACCGGATAAAGCTGAGGAGGTTGGAGAAGCAGGGGATGACGGTCCATCTTCAACAGATGGAAAAGACTAGAAAGAGAAAGTGGATGGAGGAAGACGAGATGATTCATACCATGTGGAAAAGAAAGATGAGGAGGAAGTAGACAAGGAACCTGGAACTGAGACAGATTCTGAGACAGAGGAGGGAGGAAGTAGATAAGGAACCTGGAACTGAGACAGATTCTAAGACAGAGGAGGGAGGAAGTAGATAAGGAACCTGGAACTGAGACAGATTCTGAGACAGAGGAGGAAGGAAGTAGATAAGGAACCTGGAACTGAGACAGATTCTGAGACAGAGGAGGGAGGAAGTAGATAAGGAACCTGGAACTGAGACAGATTCTGAGACAGAGGAGGAGGAAGTAGATAAGGAACCTGGAACTGAGACAGATTCTGAGACAGAGGAGGGAGGAAGTAGATAAGGAACCTGGAACTGAGACAGAGGAGGAGGAAGTCCTGGAGACAGATTCTGGAGACAGAGGAGGAAGGAAGTAGATAAGGAACCTGGAACTGAGACAGATTCTGAGAGACAGAGGAGGAAGGAAGTAGATAAGGAACCTGAGAACTGAGACAGATTCTGAGACAGAGGAGGGAGGAAGTAGATAAGGAACCTGGAACTGAGACAGATTCTGAGAGGTGAGACAGAGGAGGGAGGAAGTAGATAAGGAACCTGGAACTGAGACAGATTCTGAGACAGAGGAGAAGGAAGTAGATAAGGAAACTGGAACTGAGACAGATTCTGAGACAGAGGAGAGGAGGAAGTAGATAAGGAACCTGGAACTGAGACAGATTCTGAGACAGAGGAGGAAGGAAGTAGACAAGGAACCTGGAACTGAGACAGATTCTGAGACAGAGGAGGGAGGAAGTAGATAAGGAACCTGGAACTGAGACAGATTCTGAGACAGAGGAGGAAGGAAGTAGATAAGGAACCTGGAACTGAGACAGACAGGAGAGATAGAGAGGTTGGAACTGAGACAGAGAGGAGAGGAAGATAGATAAGGAACCTGGAACTGAGACAGATTCTGAGACCTTCAGAGAAGATTCTGAGACAGAGGAGGAGGAGTTGATAAGGAACCTGGAACTGAGACAGATTCTGAGACAGAGGAGACCAGGACAAGTAGCAAAGGGAACCTGAGAAGAGATAAGAGGAGAGAAATGAGGGAGAAGGAAGTCATAAGGAAAGAAACTGGAGAGAGACCAGAGACCGGAGACCGAGACCAGGTAAAAGGTTCCAATGAGAAGAGTCAAAGCAGCAAAGACAGAGTTGGAAGTGTTTTTAAGAAAAGCCTTAAGGGAGAAGGGTACAAGACTATCATGTAGGGAACAAATGAAAAATATCATTATAATCCACCACAACAACACAATATTACATTATCAGGGTTCTTAATTAACAGGATTTGTTTATTTTTTAACAATGTGCCTTATTACGTTCTTATAGGGGAATATCCTGGGATATATATGGGATTATATGTGGGATTATATGTGACTGGTTGTTTAGCTACATAGGGGTACACAGCTATAGGGGAGTTTCTATTTGAAGCGTAGTGTAAATCATTATTTATATGTGGGATTATAAATGGGATTATACGTGGGATTATAAATGGGATTATATGTGAGATTATATGTGGGATTATATGTGACTGGTTGTTTAGCTACATAGGGGTACACAGCTATAGGGAGTTTCTAGTTTCATTATTTATATGTGGGATTATAAATGGGATTATACGTGTAAATCATTATTTATATGTGGGATTATAAACTGGTTGTTTATTATACGCTATGGGATTATAAATGATTATAAATGTTATATGTGAGATTATATGTGGGATTATATGTGACTGGTTGTTTAGCTACATAGGGGTACACAGCTATAGGGGAGTTTCTATTTGAAGTATAGTATAAATCACCAGTGCTAAGAGGATCCGACAGCTGTCATAACAGTTACACTGTGCCTTTTCTTTCATCAAATTACCATGTAACATCTGTGGGAAGTCATTATTCTTAAATGGTAATTAAGTAGTGACTGATGATAAATGACTGAAGTTCAAATAGTTTCTGAGTGGTTATTATCTGTTGGACACACTGTAGTCTTCAGAGAGAGAGAGATGGGTCTGTTACAGAGAGAGAGCGAGGGAGAGAGAGATGGGTCTGTTACAGAGAGAGAGAGAGAGAGAGAGATGGGTCTGTTACAGAGAGAGAGAGAGGGTCTGTTAGAGAGAGATGGGTCTGTTACAGAGAGAGAGAGAGAGGAGAGATGGGTCTGTTACAGAGAGAGAGCGAGGGAGAGAGATGGGTCTGTTACAGAGAGAGAGAGAGAGATGGGTCTGTTACAGAGAGAGAGAGAGAGAGAGAGAGATGGGTCTGTTACAGAGAGAGAGGGAGAGAGAGATGGGTCTGTTACAGAGAGAGATGGGTCTGTTACACAGAGAGATGGGTCTGTTACAGAGAGAGAGAGGAGAGAGAGATGGGTCTGTTACAGAGAGAGAGAGGGGGGAGAGAGATGGGTCTGTTACAGAGAGAGAGAGGGAGAGAGATGGGTCTGTTACAGAGAGAGAGAGAGGAGAGATGGGTCTGTTACAGAGAGAGAGGAGAGAGAGAGATGGGTCTGTTACAGAGAGAGAGGGGGAGAGAGATGGGTCTGTTACAGAGAGAGAGAGAGGAGAGAGAGAGATGGGTCTGTTACAGAGAGAGAGAGAGGAGAGAGAGATGGGTCTGTTACAGAGAGAGAAAGGAGAGAGAGATGGGTCTGTTACAGAGAGAGAGATGGGTCTGTTACACAGAGAGAGAGAGGAGAGAGAGAGATGGGTCTGTTACAGAGAGAGAGAGAGGAGAGAGAGATGGGTCTGTTACAGAGAGAGAGAGAGGAGAGAGAGAGATGGGTCTGTTACAGAGAGAGAGAGGAGAGAGAGATGGGTCTGTTACAGAGAGAGAGAGAGGAGAGAGAGATGGGTCTGTTACAGAGAGAGAGAGAGGAGCGAGAGATGGGTCTGTTACAGAGAGAGAGAGAGGAGAGAGAGATGGGTCTGTTACAGAGAGAGAGAGAGAGAGAGAGATGGGTCTGTTACAGAGAGAGAGAGAGATGGGTCTGTTACAGAGAGAGAGAGAGAGAGAGAGATGGGTCTGTTACAGAGAGAGGAGAGAGAGAGAGATGGGTCTGTTACAGAGAGAGAGAGGAAGGAGAGAGAGATGGGTCTGTTACAGAGAGAGAGGAGAGAGAGATGGGTCTGTTACAGAGAGAGAGAGAGGAGAGAGAGATGGGTCTGTTACAGAGAGAGAGAGGAGAGATGGGTCTGTTACAGAGAGAGAGAGGGGAGAGAGAGATGGGTCTGTTACAGAGAGAGAGCGAGGGGAGAGAGATGGGTCTGTTACAGAGAGAGAGAGAGGAGAGAGAGATGGGTCTGTTACAGAGAGAGAGAGGGAGAGAGAGATGGGTCTGTTACAGAGAGAGAGCGAGGGGAGAGAGATGGGTCTGTTACAGAGAGAGAGAGAGGAGAGAGAGATGGGTCTGTTACAGAGAGAGAGAGAGGAGAGAGAGATGGGTCTGTTACAGAGAGAGAAAGGAGAGAGAGATGGGTCTGTTACAGAGAGAGAGATGGGTCTGTTACACAGAGAGAGAGAGGAGAGAGAGAGATGGGTCTGTTACAGAGAGAGAGAGGAGAGAGAGATGGGTCTGTTACAGAGAGAGAGAGAGGAGAGAGAGAGATGGGTCTGTTACAGAGAGAGAGAGGAGAGAGAGATGGGTCTGTTACAGAGAGAGAGAGAAGAGAGAGAGATGGGTCTGTTACAGAGAGAGAGAGAGGAGCGAGAGATGGGTCTGTTACAGAGAGAGAGAGAGGAGAGAGAGATGGGTCTGTTACAGAGAGAGAGAGAGGAGAGAGAGATGGGTCTGTTACAGAGAGAGAGAGAGGAGAGAGAGATGGGTCTGTTACAGAGAGAGAGAGGAGAGAGAGAGATGGGTCTGTTACAGAGAGAGGAGAGAGAGATTAAAATGTGTTTTTCAACCACTCCACAAATTTGTTGTTAACAAACTGTAGTTTTGGAAAGTCGGTTAGGACATCTACTTTGTGCATGACACAAGTCATTTTTCCAACAATTGTTTACAGACAGATTAATTCACTGTATCACAATTCCAGTGGGTCAGAAGTTTACATACACTAACTTGACTGTGTCTTTAAACAGCTTGGAAAATTCCAGAAAAATATGTCATGGCTTTAGAAGCTTCTGGTAGGCTAATTGACATCATTTGAGTCAATTGGAGGTGTACCTGTGGATGTATTTCAAGGCCTACCTTCAAACTCAGTGCCTCTTTGCTTGACATCATGGGAAAATCAAAAGAACTCAGCCCTGACCTCAGACAGTTTTTATAAACCTCCACAAGTCTGGTTCATCCTTGGGAGCAATTTCCAAACTCCCGAAGGTACCACGTTCATCTGCACAAACAATAGTACGCAAGTATAAACACCATGTGCCCACGCAGCCGTCATACCGCTCAGGAAGGAGATGCGTTCTGTCCCCTAGAGATTAACGTACTTTGGTGCGTTGTGGTAGCAGGCTGATCCAATCACTTACCATGTTTTTTTTCTCCTAGTGGAGAGAGACGTGTCTGGATAAATAACATTATTGCAAAAGCCTAGTCACAGAGAATCCTCACATCTCCCCACAATTCTACACTCTTCCTCCCAGCTTCCCACTCCAGAAACAGCCTGTTAATTCACCAGGGGCAGAAGACGTCAGTGGGCAGCCAGTCAGTGAGACCATGCTGTGTATCTCCTGATGTATAGCCTCTGTTACTGTGACATGCTGAACTGACTGTACTAGAGACTGGTGCTGTAACTACAATAGTATGCTGCAATAATGTAATGCTGTAATAGTGTAATGCTGTAATAATGAAATAATGTATTGCTGTAATAATGTAATGCTGTAATAATGTATTGCTGTAATAATGTAATGCTGTAATAATGTAATGCTGTAATGCTGTAATAATGTAATGCTGTAATAATGTAATGCTGTAATAATGTAATGCTGTAATAATGTATTGCTGTAATAATGTAATGCTGTAATAATGTAATGCTGTAATAATGTAATAATGTAGTAATGTAATGCTGTAATAATGTAATGCTGTAATAATGTAATGCTGTAATGCTGTAATAATGTAATGCTGTAATAATGTAATGCTGTAATAATGTATTGCTGAAATAATGTAATGCTGTAATAATGTAATAATGTAATGCTGTAATAATGTAATGCTATAATAATGTAATAATGTAATAATGTAGTAATGTAATGCTGTAATAATGTAATGCTGTAATAATGTAATACTGAAATAATAATGTATTTCTGTAATTATATAATGCTGTTGTAATATAATGCTGTAATGATGTAAAGATGTAATGCTATAATAATGTAATAATGTAATAATGTAGTAATGTAATGCTGTAATAATGTAATAATGTAATGCTGTAATAATGTTATGCTATAATAATGTATTTCTGTAATCATATAATGCTGTTGTAATATAATGCTGTAATGATGTAAAAATGTAATGCTGTAATAATGTAATAATGTAATAATGTATTGCTGTAATAATGTAATGCTGTAATAATGTAATGCTGAAATAATGTAATGCTATAATAATGTATTTCTGTAATCATATAATGCTGTTGTAATGTAATGCTGTAATAATGTAATGCTGTAATAATGTAATAATGTAATAATGTAGTAATGTAATGCTGTAATAATGTAATGCTGTTGTAATGTAATGCTGAAATAATGTAATGCTATAATAATGTATTTCTGTAATCATATAATGCTGTTGTAATGTAATGATGTAATAATGTAATGCTGTAATAGTATGCTGTTGTTATGGGATTTTTATGAATAATGACTAAAAATTATTGTATAATTTATTGCTTAATAATGTAACTGTAATAATGTAATGCTGTAATAATGTTACTGTGTGGATGTAATGTAATCTTAATAATATATTGCTGTAATAATGTTTTAGTCATAATGAATGCTGTAATAATGACTTTCTGTTCCTTGTTAGAAACTAATGGAGCTGTAATCAGTAATGGCTGGAATAATGTTTTGCTGTAATAATGAATGATTAATGTCCCCACCCAGGGAGGGGAGAGACCTGGGGCTTGTAGTAGATTGTTTAACAGGTGGCAGACAATGTGAGAAGTCTTGTGAACTATATTGCCATTGTATCTGAGAGGAGGAGGGACATTTATGATGAAATGTGAGGTACATATGTGAGGTACTCTCGAGAATAAATGCTATTGGCTAACTTGTATTGTTATAATAATGTATTGCTGTAATAATGTAATGCTGTAATAATGTAATGCTGTAATAATGTAATGCTGTAATAATGTATTGCTGTAATAATGTAATGATGTAATGTATTGCTGTAATAATGTAATGATGTAATGTAATGCTGTAATAATGTAATGATGTAATGTATTGCTGTAATAATGTAATGCTGTAATAATGTAATAATGTAATGATGTAATAATGTAATGCTGTAATAATGTAATGCTGTAATAATGTAATGCTGTAATAATGTAATAATGTATTGCTGTAATAATGTAATGATGTAATGTATTGCTGTAATAATGTAATGCTGTAATAATGTAATAATGTAATGCTGTAATAATGTAATGCTGTAATAATGTAATGCTGTAATAATGTAATAATGTATTGCTGTAATAATGTAATGCTGTAATAATGTAATGCTGTAATAATGTAATAATGTAATGATGTAATGTATTGCTGTAATAATGTATTGCTGTAATAATGTAATGCTGTAATAATGTAATGCTGTAATAATGTAATGATGTAATGTATTGCTGTAATAATGTAATGCTGTAATAATGTAATAATGTAATAATGTAATGATGTACCTACATTATGGATGAGCTGTATGTCTCTCTGTGATGTCAGGGACGTTGACCTACATTATGGATGAGCTGTATGTCTCTCTGTGATGTCAGGGACATTGACCTACATTATGGATGAGCTGTATGTCTCTCTGTGATGTCAGGGACGTTGACCTACATTATGGATGAGCTGTATGTCTCTCTGTGATGTCAGGGACGTTGACCTACATTATGGATGAGCTGTATGTCTCTCTGTGATGTCCGGGACGTTGACCTACATTATGGATGAGCTGTATGTCTCTCTGTGATGTCAGGGACGTTGACCTACATTATGGATGAGCTGTATGTCTCTCTGTGATGTCAGGGACGATGACCTACATTATGGATGAGCTGTCTGTCTCTCTGTGATGTCAGGGACGTTGACCTACATTATGGATGAGCTGTATGTCTCTCTGTGATGTCAGGGACGTTGACCTACATTATGGATGAGCTGTATGTCTCTCTGTGATGTCAGGGACGTTGACCTACATTATGGATGAGCTGTCTGTCTCTCTGTAATGTCAGGGACGTTGACCTACATTATGGATGAGCTGTATGTCTCTCTGTGATGTCAGGGACGTTGACCTACATTATGGATGAGCTGTCTGTCTCTCTGTAATGTCAGGGACGTTGACCTACATTATGGATGAGCTGTATGTCTCTCTGTAATGTCAGGGACGTTGACCTACATTATGGATGAGCTGTATGTCTCTCTGTGATGTCAGGGACGTTGACCTACATTATGGATGAGCTGTATGTCTCTCTGTAATGTCAGGGACGTTGACCTACATTATGGATGAGCTGTATGTCTCTCTGTAATGTCAGGGACGTAGACCTACATTATGGATGAGCTGTCTGTCTCTCTGTAATGTCAGGGACGTTGACCTACATTATGGATGAGCTGTATGTCTCTCTGTGATGTCAGGGACGTTGACCTACATTATGGATGAGCTGTATGTCTCTCTGTGATGTCAGGGACGTTGACCTACATTATGGATGAGCTGTCTGTCTCTCTGTGATGTCAGGGACGTTGACCTACATTATGGATGAGCTGCTGCTTCCTCTCTGTGACGTCAGGGACATTGACCTACATTATGGATGAGCTGTATGTCTCTCTGTGATGTCAGGGACGTTGACCTACATTATGGATGAGCTGTATGTCTCTCTGTGATGTCAGGGACGTTGACCTACATTATGGATGAGCTGTATGTCTCTCTGTGATGTCAGGGACGTTGACCTACATTATGGATGAGCTGTATGTCTCTCTGTGATGTCAGGGACGTTGACCTACATTATGGATGAGCTGTATGTCTCTCTGTGATGTCAGGGACGTTGACCTACATTATGGATGAGCTGTATGTCTCTCTGTGATGTCAGGGACGTTGACCTACATTATGGATGAGCTGTATGTCTCTCTGTGATGTCAGGGACGTTGACCTACATTATGGATGAGCTGTCTGTCTCTCTGTGATGTCAGGGACGTTGACCTACATTATGGATGAGCTGTATGTCTCTCTGTGATGTCAGGGACGTTGACCTACATTATGGATGAGCTGTATGTCTCTGTGATGTCAGGGACGTTGACCTACATTATGGATGAGCTGTATGTCTCTCTGCAATGTCAGGGACGTTGACCTACATTATGGATGAGCTGTCTGTCTCTCTGTGATGTCAGGGACGTTGACCTACATTATGGATGAGCTGTTGTCAGGGACCTGACCTACATTATGGATGAGCTGTCTGTCTCTCTGCAATGTCAGGGACGTTGACCTACATTATGGATGAGCTGTATGTCTCTCTGCAATGTCAGGGACGTTGACCTACATTATGGATGAGCTGTCTGTCTCTCTGTGATGTCAGGGACGTAGACCTACATTATGGATGAGCTGTCTGTCTCTCTGTGATGTCAGGGACGTTGACCTACATTATGGATGAGCTGTCTGTCTCTCTGTGATGTCAGGGACGTTGACCTACATTATGGATGAGCTGTCTGTCTCTCTGTGATGTCAGGGACGTTGACCTACATTATGGATGAGCTGTCTGTCTCTCTGTGATGTCAGGGACGTTGACCTACATTATGGATGAGCTGTCTGTCTCTCTGTGATGTCAGGGACGTTGACCTACATTATGGATGAGCTGTATGTCTCTCTGTGATGTCAGGGACGTTGACCTACATTATGGATGAGCTGTATGTCTCTGTGATGTCAGGGACGTTGACCTACATTATGGATGAGCTGTCTGTCTCTCTGTGATGTCAGGGACGTTGACCTACATTATGGATGAGCTGTCTGTCTCTCTGTGATGTCAGGGACGTTGACCTACATTATGGATGAGCTGTATGTCTCTCTGTGATGTCAGGGACGTTGACCTACATTATGGATGAGCTGTATGTCTCTCTGTGATGTCAGGGACGTTGACCTACATTATGGATGAGCTGTATGTCTCTCTGTGATGTCAGGGACGTTGACCTACATTATGGATGAGCTGTATGTCTCTCTGTGATGTCAGGGACGTTGACCTACATTATGGATGAGCTGTATGTCTCACTGTGATGTCAGGGACGTTGACCTACATTATGGATGAGCTGTATGTCTCTCTGTGATGTCAGGGACGTTGACCTACATTATGGATGAGCTGTATGTCTCTCTGTGATGTCAGGGACGTTGACCTACATTATGGATGAGCTGTATGTCTCACTGTGATGTCAGGGACGTTGACCTACATTATGGATGAGCTGTATGTCTCTCTGTGATGTCAGGGACGTTGACCTACATTATGGATGAGCTGTATGTCTCTCTGTGATGTCAGGGACGTTGACCTACATTATGGATGAGCTGTCTGTCTCTCTGTGATGTCAGGGACGTTGACCTACATTATGGATGAGCTGTCTGTCTCTCTGTGATGTCAGGGACGTTGACCTACATTATGGATGAGCTGTCTGTCTCTCTGTGATGTCAGGGACGTTGACCTACATTATGGATGAGCTGTATGTCTCTCTGTGATGTCAGGGACGTTGACCTACATTATGGATGAGCTGTCTGTCTCTCTGTGATGTCAGGGACGTTGACCTACATTATGGATGAGCTGTATGTCTCTCTGTGATGTCAGGGACGTTGACCTACATTATGGATGAGCTGTCTGTCTGTCTCTGTGATGTCAGGGACGTTGACCTACATTATGGATGAGCTGTCTGTCTCTCTGTGATGTCAGGGACGTTGACCTACATTATGGATGAGCTGTCTGTCTCTCTGTGATGTCAGGGACGTTGACCTACATTATGGATGAGCTGTATGTCTCTCTGTGATGTCAGGGACGTTGACCTACATTATGGATGAGCTGTATGTCTCTCTGTGATGTCAGGGACGTTGACCTACATTATGGATGAGCTGTATGTCTCTCTGTGATGTCAGGGACGTTGACCTACATTATGGATGAGCTGTCTGTCTCTCTGTGATGTCCGGGACGTTGACCTACATTGTTGACCTGCGTTGGTACTTAATGAATATGATATCAGATCAGTTGTTGTCTGAGACATTACTACTAATGATAGTATGACATAAACTGTATCTTGGAAAATCTATACATTCTAGTTATCAGATTCACATGGAATTGTTGTGCAAATTAAATGTTTAAATATGAAACTATTTGTGAAAAGATGAAATGTAATTTTAGCTTCTTAATGAGAGAAAGGTTTGTCATAAGAGTAAACTCTGCTCACTCACTCTGCCCAAGTGAACAGACATTGGTTGTAAACTATGAAACACGCCCTTCTCTTCACCACGATATAAACCCATTGACGAAAATCCAACTTTGTGTTCCAAGGATGAGAGGACGACGGTCCCCACGTTGAAACGGCTAAGATGATAACCTAACGAAATTAGCCTCGAATTTAAATGTGAAGATCGACACGCCGAAAGGATGAATTTCGACTATACCAGTCAGTATATAGCATGAGCTTAAAGTATGGAAACTTGGTATTAACTTTGAACTCTTATTCACTAAAGAAGTGATACCTCCTAGCCGATTGAGTTAGCGTGGGCTATGAAAGGACGGACGATGTATCCGTTCTACCACACGACGACGCTACTACCAAGTATCCGTTCTACCACATGACGACGGTACTACCAAGTATCCGTTCTACCACATGACGACGGTACTACCAAGTATCCGTTCTAACACATGACGACGGTACTACCAAGTATCCGTTCTACCACATGACGACGGTACTACCAAGTATCCGTTCTACCACATGACGACGGTACTACCAAGTATCCGTTCTACCACATGACGACGCTACTACCAAGTATCCGTTCTACCACATGACGACGGTACTACCAAGTATCCGTTCTACCACATGACGACGGTACTACCAAGTATCCGTTCTACCACATGACGACGGTACTACCAAGTATCCGTTCTACCACATGACGACGCTACTACCAAGTATCCGTTCTACCACACGACGACGGTACTACCAAGTATCCGTTCTACCACACGACGACGGTACTACCAAGTATCCGTTCTACCACATGACGACGCTACTACCAAGTATCCGTTCTACCACACGATGACAGTACTACCAAGTATCCGACCCTACCACACGATGATGGTACTACCAAGTATCCATTCTACCACACGATGATGGTACTACCAAGTATCCGTTCTACCACACGATGATGGTACTACCAAGTATCCGTTCTACCACACGATGACAGTACTACCAAGTATCCGTTCTACCACACGATGACAGTACTACCAAGTATCCGACCCTACCACACGATGATGGTACTACCAAGTATCCATTCTACCACACGATGATGGTACTACCAAGTATCCGTTCTACCACACGACGACGGTACTACCAAGTATCCATTCTACCACACGATGATGGTACTACCAAGTAGCCGTTCTACCACACGATGATGGTACTACCAAGTATCCGTTCTACCACACAATGATGGTACTACCAAGTATCCATTCTACCACACGATGATGGTACTACCAAGTATCCGTTCTACCACACAATGATGGTACTACCAAGTATCCGTTCTACCACACGATGATGGTACTACCAAGTATCCGTTCTACCACACGATGATGGTACTACCAAGTATCCGTTCTACCACACGATGATGGTACTACCAAGTAGCCGTTCTACCACACGATGATGGTACTACCAAGTATCCGTTCTACCACACAATGATGGTACTACCAAGTAGCCGTTCTACCACACGATGATGGTACTACCAAGTATCCGTTCTACCACACAATGACAGTACTACCAAGTATCCGTTCTACCACAAGAGATCCATGACAGACAACTCGGCGTCTATCTATGACCATTCTACCGGAGCGCAGCTCAGAGTAAATATTTATTGCATTTTCCTTTTTCAAATTGGCGGTTATTTAGAATGCGTAAGATACTGTATTTACAATAGCATAGCTGCCTACGGCCCGATAGAGACAAAACCATTGTGTTCCTCAGTCTTCCCGCTCTTTCTTTCAAAACCCAAACCCCTTTCTTTGTGTAACCAGCAGTCATACATGTTCTGTCCGCTAGGGACCTTTTCCTTTATGACATCATTTGTAATCAATGTATGATCCGTTCTGTGTAGATGTAATTCTGTGTAGTTATTTAGGTATTTAGTAAATAAATAATTAAACCACATTTTGTATTGCTGATTCAACTTGTTTCGTGAAGATAACTAAGAATTTACAACTTTCAGATGAGACTGAATAAGGTGACGGTTAAATATTGACTGCTATTGAGGTAAAATATTACCAGGTCTTTAAGAGTTTATTCGGAAGATAACAGCTCTATAAATATTATTTAGTGGTGCCCCGACTCTCTAGTTAATGACATTTACAAGCTTAGCTCAATCAGGTAATATTAATTACAGAGAAATTATTTGATAGAATAGCATGTCATATCACTTAATCCGGCATAGCCAAAGACACGACATGATGTTATTATATGATGGTATGGATGGAAGGTCTGTGTAATGAGTTACATGATCCAACACCTGAAAAATAAAATGTCTAAAATGTGCTTTTGAATCCTCGTGGATTGATTACCGTAAGAGACAGTTTGCAGCAGCCCCTCTCCCCCGTCCTATCTGCAGTCACATAGGTTGGGAATGAGACAGAGAGAGTCACACACAGCCTAGAGAAACCATTAACCTGGTGAGTCATCAAACGCTGTGAGCGTCCTCGAGTTCTATTTCTAGAAGCACCGTTTATAGCCTCTGTCTCTATCCCTCGCGCCTCTCTCTCCCTCGCGCCTCTCTCTCTCTCACTCTCTCTCCCTCGCGCGCCTCTCTCTCTCTCTCTCTCTCTCTCTCTCTCTCTCTCTCTCTCCTCTCTCTCTCTCTCTCTCCCTCGCGCCTCTCTCTCCCTCCCTCTCTCTCTCTCTCTCTCCCTCTCGCCTCTCTCTCTCTCTCTCTCTCTCTCTCTCTCTCTCTCTCTCTCTCTCTCTCTCTCTCTCTCTCTCTCTCTCTCTCTCTCTCTCTCTCCCACCAGCCTCTCTCTCCCTCGCGCCTCTCTCTCCTTCGCGCGTCTCTGTCCCTCGCGCCTCTCTCTCCCTCGCGCCTCTCTCTCCCTCGTGCCTCTCTCTCTCTCGCGCCTCTCTCTCCCTCGCGCCTCTCTCTCTAGCGCCTCTCTCTCTCGCGCGCCTCTCTCTCTCTCGCGCCTCTCTCTCGCGCCTCTCTCTCCCTCGCGCCTCTCTCTCTCTCACGCTTCTCTCCCTCGTGCCTCTCTCTCCCACCAGCCTCTCTCTCCCACCAGCCTCTCTCTCCCTCGTGCCTCTCTCTCCCTCACCTCTCTCTCCCTTGCGCCTCTCTCTCCCTCGCGCCTCTCTCCCTCGCGCCTCTCTCTCCCTCGCGCCTCTCTCTCCCACCAGCCTCTCTCTCCCTCGCACCTCTCTCTCCCACCAGCCTCTCTCTCCCTCGCGCCTCTCTCTCCCACCAGCCTCTCTCTCCTCCCCTCTCTCTCTCTCTCTCTCCTCTCTCCTCTCTCTCTCTCTCTCTCCCTCTCTCTCCTCTCTCTCCCCCCACCAGCCTCTCTCTCCTCCCTCGCGCCTCTCTCTCCTTCGCGCGTCTCTGTCCCTCCTCTCTCCCTCGCGCCTCTCTCTCCCTCGTGCCTCCTCTCTCTCGCGCCTCTCTCTCCCTCGCCTCTCTCTCTAGCGCCTCTCTCTCTCTCCGCCTCTCTCTCTCCTCTCTCGCGCCTCTCTCTCCCTCGCGCCTCTCTCTCTCTCTCACGCTTCTCTCCCTCGTGCCTCTCTCTCCCACCAGCCTCTCTCTCCCACCAGCCTCTCTCTCCCTCGTGCCTCTCTCTCCCTCGCGCCTCTCTCTCCCTCCCGCCTCTCTCTCCCTCGCGCCTCTCTCTCCCACCAGCCTCTCTCTCCTCCCCTCGCGCCTCTCTCTCCCACCAGCCTCTCTCTCCCTCGTGCCTCTCTCTCCCTCACGCCTTTCTCCCCCTCGCGCCTCTCTCTCCCACCAGCCTCTCTCTCCCTCGCGCCTCTCTCTCCCTCACGCCTCTCTCTCCCTCGCGCCTCTCTCTCCCTCGCGCCTCTCTCCCCACCAGCCTCTCTCTCCCCCGTGCCTCTCTCTCCCTCACCTCTCTCTCCCTCCGCCTCTCCCCCTCGCGCCTCTCTCTCCCTCGCGCCTCTCTCTCCCCTCCCTCTCTCTCCCCGTGCCTCTCTCTCCCTCGCGCCTCTCTCTCTCTCCCTCACGCCTCTCTCTCCCTCACGCCTCTCTCCCCCTCGCGCCTCTCTCTCCCTCGCGCCTCTCTCTCCCTCGCGCCTCTCTCTCCCTCGCGCCTCTCTCTCCCTCGCGCCTCTCTCTCTCTCCCTCGCTCCTCTTCAAGCTGCTAGAAATAACAAGGTCATGTCTCTACTTCCCTTCAGAAGTCCTCTTCCTGTGTCTTTACAGGATGTTGATAATAGCAGATGTTATGTAAGACAAGAACTATATATTACGATAATAAAGAGCTTAAGGACATAAAATGGCGGACAGAGATGAGACAGTTGATCAGAAAAACAGAATCGTCACCAGGAGTAAGCTGCTGATAATTCCAAGTTGTATTTATTATGTTATATGAAAAATAGACATGTAATATATAGGACAGAGTTATCTTTGCTCGTTCCTTCTTTCTCTGACCCGGTAGAATCCATTTGAGAACAAATATGCCCTTAGCTTTAACACAACTACTCATCTGTAATATTTTGGAACAGGTTTTCATTTTTTTTTTTTTTAAATACAGGTTTTCAATTTACTCCATTAAGTAATTATAAATGTATTCACAACATGGCACTATATGGATACATCAAGACAAACTGACCACTCAGGAGTGACTGGCATAACCACTGTTACATGTATCTTTAGTTAGCCAGTAATGTTATTCTCATTGGTTTTGTTTTGTAGCTTTATCTCACATCCCCCATGACTTGTCTTCTATAGATTGATTGACATGTTGGTTACCCTGGTTACGGGTCAGTGGAGGCTGGTGTGTGGAGACGTAGTTAAGAACAGGCTCGTCGTCACGCGTTTTTCATACCGTTCCGTTTTATCCCATTCCAGCCGTTTAACAATGTGAGCCTGTTCCTCCGCTATCTCCCGCTCCCACCAGCCTCCAGTGTTCCAGGTGAGGTGTCGTCGTTAGCAACAGGCGATCTCTTGTTTGTCTGTGTTCTCACACCTGGTCTGTGTGTTGAGTCTAGTACAGGACGAGTTTGGATGATGTCATCTCTCACAGGGGTCAGGGGTCAGTTTGAATGTGAAAGGTCAGTTCATCAGATCACACACTATGATACTTGTTTTTTTTCACAAACATGAAAATCGAAAGCTGATATATTCATTTGAAGAGAAATTGATCCAAAAGGTTAAAGAAAACTGCAACACAGAATCTTCAGCTCTATCAACTTGTTACGTCCCAGATCACCTGGGGTTTCTCCTACAAACAAGACGTAGCAGCTTGTAGTCTCCATTCTATCCCTGCTACGGAATAACTAGAGCTCCGTTGTGTCTGAACTGACAGAACAGTAGTCTAGAGTAATGTGATGTATGTCCAGTGTCTGGTGCATCTGATGTCCTCAGCAGCCCAGAGTCTTTATCACCCTGCCTTGTGTCTATAGATTCTATGTTGTGATTTATAACAACATGACATAGGGTTTAGAGCCAACTGTCTATAGATTCTATGTTGTGATTTATAACAACTGTCTATAGATTCTATGTTGTGATTTATAACAACTGTCTATAGATTCTATGTTGTGATTTATAACAACATGACATAGGGGTTTAGAGCCAACTGTCTATAAATTCTATGTTGTGATTTATAACAACATGACGTAGGGGTTTAGAGCCAACTGTCTATAGATTCTATGTTGTGATGTATAACAACATGACATAGGGGTTTAGAGCCAACTGTCTATAGATTCTATGTTGTGATTTATAACAACATGACGTAGGGGTTTAGAGCCAACTGTCTATACATTCTATGTTGTGATTTATAACAACTGTCTATAGATTCTATGTTGTGATTTATAACAACTGTCTATAGATTCTATGTTGTGATTTATAACAACATGACATAGGGGTTTAGAGCCAACTGTCTATAGATTCTATGTTGTGATTTATAACAACATGACATAGGGGTTTAGAGCCAACTGTCTATAGATTCTATGTTGTGATGTATAACAACATGACACAGGGGTTTAGAGCCAACTGTCTATAGATTCTATGTTGTGATTTATAACAACATGACATAGGAGTTTAGAGCCAACTGTCTATAGATTCTATGTTGTGATTTATAACAACATGACATAGGGGTTTAGAGCCAACTGTCTATAGATTCTATGTTGTGATTTATAACAACATGACATAGGGGTTTAGAGCCAACTGTCTATAGATTCTATGTTGTGATTTATAACAACATGACATAGGGGTTTAGAGCCAACTGTCTATAGATTCTATGTTGTGATTTATAACAACAAGACATAGGGGTTTATAACAACTGTCTATAGATTCTATGTTGTGATTTATAACAACATGACATAGGGGTTTTAGAGCCAACTGTCTATAGATTCTATGTTGTGATTTATAACAACTGTTTATAGATTCTATGTTGTGATTTATAACAACTGTCTATAGATTCTATGTTGTGATTTATAACAACATGACATAGGGGTTTAGAGCCAACTGTCTATAGATTCTATGTTGTGATTTATAACAACATGACATAGGGGTTTAGAGCCAACTGTCTATAGATTCTATGTTGTGATTTATAACAACATGACATAGGGGTTAAATATAACTGTCTATAGATTCTATGTTGTGATTTATAACAACAAGACATGTTTATAAAACTGTCTATAGATTCTATGTTGTGATTTATAACAACATGACATAGGGGTTTTAGAGCCAACTGTCTATAGATTCTATGTTGTGATTTATAACAACTGTTTATAGATTCTATGTTGTGATTTATAACAACTGTCTATAGATTCTATGTTGTGATTTATAACAACATGACATAGGGGTTTAGAGCCAACTGTCTATAGATTCTATGTTGTGATTTATAACACATGACATAGTTTAGAGCCAACTGTCTATAGATTCTATGTTATGATTATAACAACATGACATAGGGGTTGAGAGCCAACTGTCTATAGATTCTATGTTGTGATTTATAACAACAAGACATAGGGGTTTATAACAACTGTCTATAGATTCTATGTTGTGATTTATAACAACATGACATAGGGGTTTTAGAGCCAACTGTCTATAGATTCTATGTTGTGATTTATAACAACTGTTTATAGATTCTATGTTGTGATTTATAACAACTGTCTATAGATTCTATGTTGTGATTTATAACAACTGTCTATAGATTCTATGTTGTGATTTATAACAACATGACATAGGGGTTTAGAGCCAACTGTCTATAGATTCTATGTTGTGATTTATAACAACATGACATAGGGGTTTAGAGCCAACTGTCTATAGATTCTATGTTGTGATTTATAACAACATGACATAGGGGTTTAGAGCCAACTGTCTATAGATTCTATGTTATGATTATAACAACAAGACATAGGGGTTTGAAGCCAAGTGAGGTAGAGACATTTCAACTGTTTGATTAAACCCATATATATTCTACCTCATCTAGGAACTGAAGAGGATTCAGTTTGTTGTTTATTTGTATGTAAATAAAACAACAACACAACTACAGTAGCAATCCCTTGTTATTGCACCTCTGTGGAACACAAATCCTCAAGGCTTTTTTTCCCTCTGTGCACTTCCTGTCCGCTGTTACAATTAGCTGTGTTACGTTGAACTGAGTAGGAAATGAACATCAAATCACAGGCTAGTTACACCACAGCTGCTGTTAGTTACACCACAGCTGCTGTTAGTTACACCACAGCTGCTGTTAGTTACACCACAGCTGCTGTTAGTTACACCACAGCTGCTGTTAGTTATACCACAGCTGTTAGTTATACCACAGCTACTGTTAGTTACACCACAGCTGCTGTTAGTTATACCACAGCTACTGTTAGTTACACCACAGCTGTTAGTTACACCACAGCTGCTGTTAGTTATACCACAGCTGCTGTTAGTTATACCACAGCTACTGTTAGTTACACCACAGCTACTGTTAGTTACACCACAGCTACTGTTAGTTACACCACAGCTGCTGTTAGTTACACCACAGCTACTATTAGTTACACCACAGCTACTGTTAGTTACACCACAGCTACTGTTAGTTATACCACAGCTGCTATTAGTTATACCACAGCTACTGTTAGTTATACCACAGCTGCTGTTAGTTACACCACAGCTGTTAGTTACACCACAGCTGCTATTAGTTACACCACAGCTACTGTTAGTTACACCACAGCTGCTGTTAGTTACACCACAGCTGCTGTTAGTTACACCACAGCTACTGTTAGTTATACCACAGCTGCTATTAGTTATACCACAGCTACTGTTAGTTACACCACAGCTGCTGTTAGTTACACCACAGCTGCTGTTAGTTACACCACAGCTACTGTTAGTTACACCACAGCTACTGTCAGTTATACCACAGCTACTGTTAGTTACACCACAGCTACTGTTAGTTACACCACAGCTACTGTTAGTTACACCACAGCTGCTGTTAGTTACACCACAGCTGCTGTTAGTTATACCACAGCTACTGTTAGTTATACCACAGCTACTGTTAGTTATACCACATCTGTTAGTTATACCACAGCTGCTGTTAGTTACACCACAGCTGCTGTTAGTTACACCACAGCTGCTGTTAGTTACACCACAGCTGTTAGTTACACCACAGCTGCTGTTAGTTACACCACAGCTACTGTTAGTTACACCACAGCTACTGTTAGTTATACCACAGCTACTGTTAGTTATACCACAGCTACTGTTAGTTACACCACAGCTGCTGTTAGTTACACCACAGCTGCTGTTAGTTACACCACAGCTGCTGTTAGTTATACCACAGCTGCTGTTAGTTATACCACAGCTGCTGTTAGTTATACCACAGCTGCTGTTAGTTATACCACAGCTACTGTTAGTTACACCACAGCTACTGTTAGTTACACCACATCTGTTAGTTACACCACATCTGCTGTTAGTTACACCACAGCTGCTATTAGTTATACCACAGCTACTGTTAGTTATACCACAGCAATTATAGAACAACAGTCAGCAGCAATTGCTTAGGCTCAATATAGATAAAAGGTACCCCATTCTTTCAATTCTTCATTGCTGAAGATGACACTCATAAATCCAGTCGAGGTGGAAAACCTACACTAGACAGTGACTGACTGTCACTGATAAAGAGTTAAATCAAAGGAGCTGTGTGATTACCTCTAGCCGTTAGTGGAGACAAAACGTTAAGAACACCTTCCTAATATCGAGTTGCAAGACAGCCTCAAGTCGTCTGGGTTCACTGACTCTACGAGGTGTCGAAAGCCTTCCACAGGGACGCTGGCCCCTGTTGACTCCAGTGCTTCCCACAGTTGTGTCAAGATGGCTGGATGTCCTTTTGGGTGGTGGACCGTTCTTGATACAGTTGAGCGTGAAAACCCAGCAGCGTTGCAGTTCTTGACACACTGAAACTGGTGCGCCTGGTACCCACTATACCATACCCCGTTTAAAGGCACTTAAATCTTCTGTCTTGCCCCATTCACCCTCTGAATGGCACACAGACACAATCCATGTCTCAATTGCCTCAAGGCTTAAAAATCCTACTTTAACCCGCCTCCTCCCCTTCATCGACACTGATTGAAGAGGATTTAACAACTGGCATCAGTAAGGGATCATATCTTTCACCTGGATTCACCTGGTCAGTCTGTACCATGGAAAGAGCAGGTGTTCTTAATGTTTTATCCACTCAGGACATGTCCTCTATATTAGCGGTTAGCTACCTTTTTGTTTACTGTGCCCCAGAAGTACCCCCCTCATTTGACCAGTAGGCCTACGTTCTGATGAGTCTCCCCAGAAGTACCCCCCTCATTTGACCAGTAGGCCTACGTTCTGATGAGTCTCCCCAGAAGTACCCCCTCATTTGACCAGTAGGCCTACGTTCTGATGAGTCTCCCCAGAAGTACCCCCCTCATTTGACCAGTAGGCCTACGTTCTGATGAGTCTCCCCAGAAGTACTCCCTCATTTGACCAGTAGGCCTACGTTCTGATGAGTCTCCCCAGAAGTACCCCCCTCATTTGACCAGTAGGCCTACGTTCTGATGAGTCTCCCCAGAAGTACCCCCCTCATTTGACCAGTAGGCCTACGTTCTGATGAGTCTCCCCAGAAGTACTCCCTCATTTGACCAGTAGGCCTACATTCTGATGAGTCTCCCCAGATGTACTCCCCTCATTTGACCAGTAGGCCTACGTTCTGATGAGTCTCCCCAGAAGTACCCCCTCATTTGACCAGTAGGCCTACGTTCTGATGAGTCTCCCCAGAAGTACCCCCCTCATTTGACCAGTAGGCCTACGTTCTGATGAGTCTCCCCAGAAGTACCCCCTCATTTGACCAGTAGGCCTACGTTCTGATGAGTCTCCCCAGAAGTACCCCCCTCATTTGACCAGTAGGCCTACGTTCTGATGAGTCTCCCCAGAAGTACCCCCCTCATTTGACCAGTAGGCCTACGTTCTGATGAGTCTCCCCAGAAGTACCCCCCTCATTTGACCAGCAGGTCTACGTTCTGATGAGTCTCCCCAGAAGTACCCCCTCATTTGACCAGTAGGCCTACGTTCTGATGAGTCTCCCAGAAGGTCTCGTTCTGAGTACCCCCTCATTTGACCAGTAGGTCTACGTTCTGATGAGTCTCCCCAGAAGTACCCCCTCATTTGACCAGTAGGTCTACGTTCTGATGAGTCTCCCCAGAAGTACCCCCTCATTTGACCAGTAGGTCTACGTTCTGATGAGTCTCCCCAGAAGTACTCCCTCATTTGACCAGTAGGCCTACGTTCTGATGAGTCTCCCCAGAAGTACTCCCTCATTTGACCAGTAGGTCTACGTTCTGATGAGTCTCCCCAGAAGTACCCCCTCATTTGACCAGTAGGTCTACGTTCTGATGAGTCTCCCCAGAAGTACCCCCCTCATTTGACCAGTAGGCCTACGTTCTGATGAGTCTCCCCAGAAGTACCCCCTCATTTGACCAGTAGGCCTACGTTCTGATGAGTCTCCCCAGAAGTACCCCCCTCATTTGACCAGTAGGCCTACGTTCTGATGAGTCTCCCCAGAAGTACCCCCTCATTTGACCAGTAGGCCTACGTTCTGATGAGTCTCCCCAGAAGTACCCCCTCATTTGACCAGTAGGTCTACGTTCTGATGAGTCTCCCCAGAAGTACCCCCCTCATTTGACCAGTAGGCCTACGTTCTGATGAGTCTCCCCAGAAGTACCCCCTCATTTGACCAGTAGGTCTACGTTCTGATGAGTCTCCCCAGAAGTACCCCCTCATTTGACCAGTAGGTCTACGTTCTGATGAGTCTCCCCAGAAGTACCCCCTCATTTGACCAGTAGGTCTACGTTCTGATGAGTCTCCCCAGAAGTACCCCCTCATTTGACCAGTAGGCCTACGTTCTGATGAGTCTCCCCAGAAGTACCCCTCATTTGACCAGTAGGTCTACGTTCTGATGAGTCTCCCCAGAAGTACCCCCTCATTTGACCAGTAGGTCTACGTTCTGATGAGTCTCCCCAGAAGTACCCCCCTCATTTGACCAGTAGGCCTACGTTCTGATGAGTCTCCCCAGAAGTACCCCCCTCATTTGACCAGTAGGCCTACGTTCTGATGAGTCTCCCCAGAAGTACCCCCCTCATTTGACCAGTAGGCCTACGTTCTGATGAGTCTCCCCAGTAGTACCCCCTCATTTGACCAGTAGGCCTACGTTCTGATGAGTCTCCCCAAGTACCCCATGTGGATAGGATAAGTACCCCATGTGGATAGGATAAGTTCCCCATGTGGATAGGATAAGTTCCCCCTGTGGATAGGATAAGTACCCCATGTGGATAGGATAAGTACCCCATGTGGATATGATAAGTACCCCATGTGGATAGGATAAGTACCCCATGTGGATAGGATAAGTACCCCATGTGGATATGATAAGTACCCCATGTGGATAGGATAAGTACCTCATGTGGATAGGATAAGTACCCCATGTGGATAGGATAAGTACCCCATGTGGATAGGATAAGTACACCATGTGGATATGATAAGTACCCCATGTAGATAGGATAAGTACCCCATGTGGATAGGATAAGTACCCCATGTGGATAGGATAAGTACCCCATGTGGATATGATAAGTACCCCATGTGGATAGGATAAGTACCCCATGTGGATAGGATAAGTACCCCATGTGGATAGGATAAGTACCCCATGTGGATAGGATAAGTACCCCATGTGGATAGGATAAGTACCCCATGTGGATAGGATAAGTACCCCATGTGGATATGATAAGTACCCCATGTGGATAGGATAAGTACCCCATGTGGATAGGATAAGTACCCCATGTGGATATGATAAGTACCCCCTGTGGATAGGATAAGTACCTCATGTGGATAGGATAAGTACCCCATGTGGATAGGATAAGTACCCCATGTGGATAGGATAAGTACACCATGTGGATATGATAAGTACCCCATGTAGATAGGATAAGTACCCCATGTGGATAGGATAAGTACCCCATGTGGATAGGATAAGTACCCCATGTGGATATGATAAGTACCCCATGTGGATATGATAAGTACCCCATGTGGATAGGATAAGTACCCCATGTGGATATGATAAGTACCCTCTGTGGATAGGATAAGTACCCCATGTGGATATGATAAGTACCCCATGTGGATAGGATAAGTACCCCATGTGGATATGATAAGTACCCTCTGTGGATAGGATAAGTACCCCATGTGGATAGGATAAGTACCCCATGTGGATAGGATAAGTACCCCATGTGGATAGGATAACTACCCCATGTGGATAGGATAAGTACCCCATGTGGATAGGATAAGTACCCCATGTGGATAGGATAAGTACCCCATGTGGATAGGATAAGTACCCCATGTGGATAGGATAAGTACCCCAGGGTGAGACCCACTGCTCTATGCAGTGAGTCTGTTAGTTTCTTGGTCTAGGTACATGATTGTAACCCAGCCAGTAGATTTACATGAAAGGAGCTGTGTGAAACCTCCTGCAGCCATAATTACACAGCATCACATGAAAGGAGCTGTGTGATTCCTCCTGCAGCCCTGAGTGTAAGTGCTGGAAACACAGGGTTTGTAAGGAGTAGTACAAAGATGACATAAGCTGACCTTTAGAAGGGTTAGGAACAGGGACACATGACCACCACTGATAAATCTACCTCTCACTACTACATTGACAACTGTTATGTCTCTGAGTTGGGCTGGACACTTTGCACTTTAGACAGGGTGACGGGGATCTTACTCTCCCCCGGAGTAGGGGCTCTGGTGACGGGATGGACGGTATTCTGGATATCAACCAGCCTCTCCTTAAACTTCTGCTGCAGGTACAGCTCCTCCTTGGAGTAGCTCTTAGAGAAGGCCGAGAGGAGGAGACCTACGGCCATCAGGCCGCCGCCCACGCAGAACAGAACGGCGCCCGTCAGCTTGCACACGTCCAAGGCTCGGTTGAAGAGGACGGCGTGGCTGTCCACGAAGAGGAGCTCGTCTTCCCCGAACGCTTCGATCTTAGTCGGGGTGGCGTAGCCCACCAGTAGGACAATGAGGCCTGTCACCAGGATCAGGGTTCCTAACGCTAGACAGACCTGGGGGAGGGAGAGACAGGATCAGGGTTCCTAACGCTAGACAGACCTGGGGGAGGGAGAGACAGGATCAGGGTTCCTAACACTAGACAGACCTGGGGGAGGGAGAGACAGGATCAGGGTTCCTAACGCTAGACAGACCTGGGGGAGGGAGAGACAGGATCAGGGTTCCTAATGCTAGACAGACCTGGGGGAGGGAGAGACAGGATCAGGGTTCCTAACGCTAGACAGACCTGGGGGAGGGAGAGACAGGATCAGGGTTCCTAACGCTAGACAGACCTGGGAGAGGGAGAGACAGGATCAGGGTTCAGGGTTCCTAATGCTAGACAGACCTGGGGGAGGGAGAGACAGGATCAGGGTTCCTAACGCTAGACAGACCTGGGGGAGGGAGAGACAGGATCAGGGTTCCTAACTCTAGACAGACCTGGGGGAGGGATGGAGGAGAGACAGGATCAGGGTTCCTAACTCTAGACTGACCTGGGGGAGGAGAGACAGGATCAGAGTTCCTAACGCTAGACAGACCTGGGGGAGGGAGAGACAGGATCAGGGTTCCTAACACTAGACAGACCTGGGGGAGGGAGAGACAGGATCAGGGTTCCTAACACTAGACAGACCTGGGGGAGGGAGAGACAGGATCAGGGTTCCTAACACTAGACAGACCTGGGGGAGGGAGAGACAGGATCAGGGTTCCTAACACTAGACAGACCTGGGGGATGGAGAGACAGGATCAGGGTTCCTAACACTAGACAGACCTGGTGAATGGAGAGACAGGATCAGGGTTCCTAACGCTAGACAGACCTGGGGGAGGGAGAGACAGGATCAGGGTTCCTAACGCTAGACAGACCTGGGGGAGGGATGGAGGAGAGACAGGATCAGGGTTCCCAACACTAGACAGACCTGGGGGAGGGAGAGACAGGATCAGGGTTCCTAACGCTAGACAGACCTGGGGGAGGGATGGAGGAGAGACAGGATCAGGGTTCCTAACTCTAGACAGACCTGGGGGAGGGATGGAGGAGAGACAGGATCAGGGTTCCTAACGCTAGACAGACCTGGGGGAGGGATGGAGGAGAGACAGGATCAGGGTTCCTAACGCTAGACAGACCTGGGGGAGGGATGGAGGAGAGACAGGATCAGGGTTCCTAACACTAGACAGACCTGGGGGATGGAGAGACAGGATCAGGGTTCCTAACGCTAGACAGACCTGGGGGAGGGATGGAGGAGAGACAGGATCAGGGTTCCTAACACTAGACAGACCTGGGGGATGGAGAGACAGGATCAGGGTTCCTAACGCTAGACAGACCTGGGGGAGGGATGGAGGAGAGACAGGATCAGGGTTCCTAACACTAGACAGACCTGGGGGAGGGAGAGACAGGATCAGGGTTCCTAACGCTAGACAGACCTGGGGGAGGGATGGAGGAGAGACAGGATCAGGGTTCCTAACGCTAGACAGACCTGGGGGAGGGATGGAGGAGAGACAGGATCAGGGTTCCTAACACTAGACAGACCTGAACAGGCAGATGTTTACAGTAACCTGGCTCAATACACTACCCAGACCATATCAGGATGTTTACAGCACCTTGACCCAATACCCTCCAGATATCTCTTCTCTCATATATATCATACCTTCCAGAGGACAGAGCTCCACCGACTAGGCGATCTCTGAATCTGAAAATCTTCGTCGCGTTCCCAGATGGAGGCAGTACACTCCTCGTAGAACTGGTGGAGGTATGATCTGACTCCGTATCTCTGGTCGTGCTGCATCTGTTCAGCGTAGTCTGACCCACAGATCTCAGCACAGGCTGAAGCCATCCTGACCCTTTCACCTCAGCTCTGTCTAGAGAGAGAGAGAGAGAGAGAGAGAGCACCACACTAACCTCACACACACCGGGTGCCACTGCCTGCACACAACACGCACGCACGCACGCACGCACACACACACACACGCACACACAAACAGTTTTATTATGGGAGAGAGATACAATGCTTAATGATCAACCACAGTGTTGCTCCCATTTTGAATCACCCATCTGTTCCTGTTCAGGATATTAGGTTGTGTTGCTGCCTGCTACCTGCTACCTGTTCAGGATATTAGGTTGTGTTGCTGCCTGCTACCTGCTACCTGTTCAGGATATCAGGTTGTGTTGCTGCCTGCAACCTGCTACCTGTTCAGGATATCAGGTTGTGTTTCTACCTGCTACCTGTTCAGGATATTAGGTTGTGTTGCTACCTGCTACCTGTTCAGGATATCAGGTTGTGTTTCTACCTGCTACTTGCTACCTGTTCAGGATATTAGGTTGTGTTGCTGCCTGCAACCTGCTACCTGTTCAGGATATCAGGTTGTGTTTCTACCTGCTACCTGTTCAGGATATTAGGTTGTGTTGCTACCTGCTACATGCTACCTGTTCAGGATATTAGGTTGTGTTGCTGCATGCTACCTGCTACCTGTTCAGGATATCAGGTTGTGTTTCTGCCTGCTACCTGCTACCTGTTCAGGATATCAGGTTGTGTTTCTACCTGCTACCTGTTCAGGATATTAGGTTGTGTTGCTGCCTGCAACCTGCAACCTGTTCAGGATATCAGGTTGTGTTTCTACCTGCTACCTGTTCAGGATATTAGGTTGTGTTGCTGCCTGCTACCTGTTCAGGATATTAGGTTGTGTTGCTGCCTGCAACCTGCTACCTGTTCAGGATATCAGGTTGTGTTTCTACCTGCTACCTGATCAGGATATCAGGTTGTGTTTCTGCCTGCTACCTGTTCAGGATATCAGGTTGTGTTTCAACCTGCTACCTGATCAGGATATCAGGTTGTGTTTCTGCCTGCTACCTGATCAGGATATCAGGTTGTGTTTCTGCCTGCTACCTGTTCAGGATATCAGGTTGTGTTTCTACCTGCTACCTGTTCAGGATATTAGGTTGTGTTGCTACCTGCTACATGCTACCTGTTCAGGATATTAGGTTGTGTTTCTACCTGCTACCTGCAACCTGTTCAGGATATTAGGTTGTGTTGCTGCATGCTACCTGCTACCTGTTCAGGATATCAGGTTGTGTTTCTGCCTGCTACCTGCTACCTGTTCAGGATATCAGGTTGTGTTTCTACCTGCTACCTGTTCAGGATATTAGGTTGTGTTGCTACCTGCTACATGCTACCTGTTCAGGATATTAGGTTGTGTTTCTACCTGCTACCTGTGTTCAGGATATTAGGTTGTGTTGCTGCATGCTGCTACCTGTTCAGGATATCAGGTTGTGTTTCTGCCTGCTACCTGCTACCTGTTCAGGATATCAGGTTGTGTTTCTACCTGCTACCTGTTCAGGATATTAGGTTGTGTTTCTGCTGCCTGCAGGATACCTGCAACCTGTTCAGGATATCAGGTTGTGTTTCTACCTGCTACCTGTTCAGGATATTAGGTTGTGTTGCTGCCTGCTACCTGTTCAGGATATTAGGTTGTGTTGCTGCCTGCAACCTGCTACCTGTTCAGGATATCAGGTTGTGTTTCTACCTGCTACCTGATCAGGATATCAGGTTGTGTTTCTGCCTGCTACCTGTTCAGGATATCAGGTTGTGTTTCAACCTGCTACCTGATCAGGATATCAGGTTGTGTTTCTGCCTGCTACCTGTTCAGGATATCAGGTTGTGTTTCTGCCTGCTACCTGTTCAGGATATTAGGTTGTGTTTCTACCTGCTACCTGTTCAGGATATCAGGTTGTGTTTCTACCTGCTACCTGATCAGGATATCAGGTTGTGTTTCTGCCTGCTACCTGTTCAGGATATCAGGTTGTGTTTCTGCCTGCTACCTGTTCAGGATATTAGGTTGTGTTTCTACCTGCTACCTGTTCAGGATATTAGGTTGTATTGCTGCCTGCTACCTGCAACCTGTTCAGGTTATTAGGTTGTGTTGCTGCCTGCTACCTGTTCAGGATATTAGGTTGTATTGCTGCCTGCTACCTGTTCAGGATATTAGGTTGTGTTTCAACCTGCTACCTGATCAGGATATCAGGTTGTGTTTCTGCCTGCTACCTGTTCAGGATATCAGGTTGTGTTTCTGCCTGCTACCTGTTCAGGATATCAGGTTGTGTTTCTACCTGCTGCCTATTACCTGCTAACTGCTGACTGCTGCCTGCTACCTGCTGCCTATTTCCTGCTAACTGCTGCCTATTACCTGCTAACTGCTGACTGCTGCCTGCTACCTGCTGCCTATTACCTGCTACCTGCTGCCTATTACCTGCTAACTGCTGCCTGCTACCTGCTAACTGCTGCCTGCTACCTGCTTCCTATTACCTGCTAACTGCTGCCTGCTACCTGCTGCCTATTACCTTCTATCTGCTGACTGCTACCTGCTTCCTATTACCTGCTAACTGCTACCTGCTGCCTGCTGCCTATTACCTTCTATCTGCTACCTGCTACCTGCTGCCTGCTGCCTGCTACCTGCAGCCTGCTACCTATTACCTTCTATCTGCTACCTGCTGTCTGCTACCTGCTGTCTGCTACCTGCTGCCTGCTGCCTGCTACCTGCAGCCTGCTACCTATTACCTTCTATCTGCTACCTGCTATCTGCTACCTGCAGCCTGCTACCTATTACCTTCTATCTGCTACCTGCTGTCTGCTACCTGCTGGATGTTATGTAACACTTCTGTTGTCTACATGTAGTCAGTGTTGAAGGATGTTATGTAGACTCTGAATGAATAACACTTCTGTTGTCTACATGTAGTCAGTGTTGAAGGATGTTATGTAGACTCTCTCTGAATGAATAACACTTCTGTTGTCTACATGTAGTCAGTGTTGAAGGATGTTATGTAGACTCTGAATGAATAACACTTCTGTTGTCTACATGTAGTCAGTGTTGAAGGATGTTATGTAGACTCTGAATGAATAACACTTCTGTTGTCTACATGTAGTCAGTGTTGAAGGATGTTATGTAGACTCTGAATGAATAACACTTCTGTTGTCTACATGTAGTCAGTGTTGAAGGATGTTATGTAGACTCTGAATGAATAACACTTCTGTTGTCTACATGTAGTCAGTGTTGAAGGATGTTATGTAGACTCTCTCTGAATGAATAACACTTCTGTTGTCTACATGTAGTCAGTGTTGAAGGATGTTATGTAGACTCTGAATGAATAACACTTCTGTTGTCTACATGTAGTCAGTGTTGAAGGATGTTATGTAGACTCTGAATGAATAACACTTCTGTTGTCTACATGTAGTCAGTGTTGAAGGATGTTATGTAGACTCTGAATGAATAACACTTCTGTTGTCTACATGTAGTCAGTGTGAAGGATGTAGTTGTATTTTTTTGGTATTTTGTAAATGATGTGTAAGCAGGGCTTATCTGTGAAAGAGACCTTGATCTTTAAAATAGAGGTCAAATAAAATCGAATGTGCATATGGCAAAATATTGACTTTAAATATTCAGCATTTAGTATTATGCAAAATGCTAATAATGAGATATGCAATATGTATAGTTTGTGTACTCCTTGACAATCTCTATCATACATAATAAATATGTCTCTGAAGAGCCCACAGCGTCATTTGTTCCAATCCAATGCTTTGATGAGTAATATTCAATGTAAACAGAAACCTAGTTGTCAAGTAAACAAACACAGAAACGACAAAACGTATCCGAAATATAATAACCTCTGTCATACCAATTATAAGGTCACGTGGATGCCAGTGGTCAAAACACCTGATCTTGTTTTGATCATGTTCTCTCACCGATTGGAACCCAAACACATTCTAGAATCTCAAATAATTAACATTGAAACCGAAACACGAAGGAAAGTAACCCGGCAAAATGCGACTTTCTTTTATAGCTCAATGACTGCGACGACAGAGCGAGAGAGACAGAGATATCGCTGTCCATGGTGCTGAATGTGAATCCGCTCTACCCAAGGAGGCAGACACGTAAGACATGACGCCATACTGCTCTGACACACACGTCCTTCCTTCGTCTCGCGTTCACAGTCCCCTTGAGACATCTTTCATCTAAGATAATAGCATCAAACCATGTAATCGATTAGGCTACAAGCTGTTATCGTCAAAGTAAACGGATTTGCTTTTGGATTCTAAGCCACACCAGGCGCGTGCTATAGGCTAAATAAAGTTGAGATTGGGAAGTCAACTGTCTATTTACAAAACTACAAACACTATTGATCTGAGTCTGACAACACGTCTTCTGTCTAGTTCTTTCAAAAATAAATACATAACTCGACAGTTAATCACACCCTAAATGTTGAGACAGTAGATCAAGACATTTTCTCATTTTAAATGTTACTTCCAGATGTTGAAAAGCCATACAGCTAATCATATTTCCACCACTATTATGTAATCCACATCAGCCCAGTTTCCACTATAAACCCGTTTTTTTTTTAAAAACGTTAAAGCGAATATCCGAGGGCATAGAAGGCTGAAATGTACCTGTCATAACCGGCTTGGAGAGTGATCACTCGCGGCTGTTCCTTCACTCAGGTCCCATCACTCTAGATTCTTAGCTCCGACAGTCGCCCTATCGATGATTCAGACTCACGCTGGCTTCTGCGCAGGCGTCAGATCCATGTCTTGTCGACTTGCCCAATAGAGCATAACAGTATAATGGCGTCATTTTTGTAGGCACGAACTCCGCCATGGTTCGTTGGACAAAGTCTATGGGAAATAAGTTTTTTTTGGGGGGGATAAACGCTGAAACTAAGATATGTGGTAAACACAGGCGTTGGAGATCTGATATGTTTTGTTCAGTGAGACAGTTTTCGTCAGTTTTTGTGAATTTTGAACCATTTATGTAATACAAAAAAAACCAACATATAAACGACATATAGGCTTCATAATTCATAAAGGTCATGTTAGTTGACTGATATTACCTCGTCGAATTTATAAGATGTACTAAGCCTGTTTTAACTGTCTTAACCTCAGACCTAATTTTCGCCGTTTATCCCAAAACCATATTCTTTCCCCATTAATTTCTCTCGAGGTTACTCATTTCCGGGTTTTAGGACTACAAGCCGGTGATCCCTGTGGCAGATAGAGGTGGGGCGGTGTGATGATTGGTTGCGACTGGAGGTAGTCTGGGTTCATAATTCTGATGTTTTGAGCAGTTGTCTCGAAGTGCTTATACAGAAACCCAGCCTTAAAGAGCAAGCAATGCAGAGGCAGAAGCACATGCAACGTGTGTATGATATCAGTGATTACATTTAAGATAAAAACTAAAAGTTGGTACATACTTACATATTGTATGTGACGAGGTCTGAATCTGGGAATCTGGTGTACACTGACTGGGATAACCTGAATACCTAAAGCATTATCCTGACTGTGATAACCTGAAGATCTAAAGCCTTATCCTGACTGGGATAACCTGAATACCTAAAGCATTATCCTGACTGTGATAACCTGAATACCTCAATCCCGACTGTGATAACCTGAATACCTCAATCCCGACTGTGATAACCTGAATACCTCAATCCCGACTGTGATAACCTGAATACCTAAATCCTGACTGTGATAACCTGAAGACCTAAAGCATTATCCTGACTGTGATAACCTGAATACCTCAATCCTGACTGTGATAACCTGAAGACCTAAAGCATTATCCTGACTGTGATAACCCAAAGACCTAAAGCATTATCCTGACTGTGATAACCTGAAGATCTAAAGCCTTATCCTGACTGTGATAACCCGATGACCTAAAGCATTATCCCGACTGGGATAACCTGAAGAACTAAAGCATTATCCTGACTGTGATAACCTGAAGACCTAAAGCATTATCCTGACTGTGATAACCTGAATACCTCAATCCTGACTGTGATAACCTGAAGAGCTAAAGAATTATCCTGACTGTGATAACCCGAAGACCTAAAGCATTATCCTGACTGTGATAACCCGAAGACCTAAAGCATTATCCTGACTGGGATAACCTGAAGATCTAAAGCCTTATCCTGACTGTGATAACCCAAATACCTAAAGCATTATCCTGACTGTGATAACCTGAATAACTAAAGCATTATCCTGACTGTGATAACCTGAAGACCTAAAGCATTATCCTGACTGTGATAACCTGAAGAACTAAAGCATTATCCTGACTGTGATAACCTGAAGACCTAAAGCATTATCCTGACTGTGATAACCTGAAGACCTAAAGCATTATCCTGACTGTGATAACCTGAATCCTGACTGTGATAACCTGAAGACCTTAAGCATTATCCTGACTGGGATAACCTGAAGACCTAAAGCCTTATCCTGACTGTGATAACCTGAATCCTGACTGTGATAACCTGAAGACCTTAAGCATTATCCTGACTGGGATAACCTGAATACCTAAAGCCTTATCCTGACTGGGATAACCTGAAGACCTTAAGCATTATCCTGACTGGGATAACCTGAAGACCTAAAGCCTTATCCTGGTTGTAAATAACCTGAAGACCTAAAGCCTTGGTATTGGCTGGCATTGCTAACACAAATCGTCATGTCTCAGACAAGGTTATCGTTCACTGAACGACGTCCATTAAACATGCAGTGGGCTCCGAAATGATTGACACCCTTGATACAGATCAGCAATAATGACTGAGTTATATTGTATGCTCCAAAAATGTGGTGAATTATATTATTTTATACTAATACAATTTATCGGAGAAAGAGATTTTGTTTAAAAATAAAAACATTTTTCCCAAAAAGTTAGGGGTCAAAATTATTGACCCCCCAGCCAAAGATTCTAATCAATAAAGTGGCCAAAAGTTGAGTATTTGGTCCCCATACTACTGACATTCAATGACGACATCAAGCTGGTGACTTTACATAGTGGTTGGATGCATTTTTACCTTTATTTAACCGGGCAAGTCAATTAAGAACAAATTCTTATTTTCAATGACGGCCTGGGAACAGTTAGTTTTGGTTGTGTTTCTGATTGTTTTGAGCCTAATATAAATGAATGATACAAATTAAAAGTCCACCTCTATTAAATATACCTGTATGGCTCTACGGTAATGACCACCTCTATTTAATATACCTGTATGGCTCTACGGTAATGACCACCTCTATTAAATATACCTGTATGGCTCTACAGTAATGACCACCTCTATTTAATATACCTGTATGGCTCTACGGTAATGACCACCTCTATTAAATATACCTGTATGGCTCTATATACCTGTAATGAATGACACCTCTATTAAATATACCTGTATGGCTCTATGGTAATGACAACCTCTATTAAATATACCTGTATGGCTCTACAGTAATGACCACCTCTATTAAATATACCTGTATGGCTCTACAGTAATGACCACCTCTATTAAATATACCTGTATGGCTCTACGGTAATGACCACCTCTATTAAATATACCTGTATGGCTCTACAGTAATGACCACCTCTATTAAATATACCTGTATGGCTCTACGGTAATGACCACCTCTATTAAATATACCTGTATGGCTCTACGGTAATGACCACCTCTATTAAATATACCTGTATGGCTCTACGGTAATGACCACCTCTATTAAATATACCTGTATGGCTCTAAAGTAGACCACCTATTAAATATACCTGTATGACCACCTCTATTAAATATACCTGTATGGCTCTACAGTAAAATGACCACCTCTATTAAATATACCTGTATGGCTCTACAGTAATGACCACCTCTATTAAATATACCTGTATGGCTCTACAGTAATGACCACCTCTATTAAATATACCTGTATGGCTCTACAGTAATGACCATCTCTATTAAATATACCTGTATGGCTCTATGGTAATGACCACCTCTATTAAATATACCTGTATGGCTCTACAGTAATGACCACCTCCATTAAATATACCTGTATGGCTGTACAGTAATGAGCACCTCTATTAAATATACCTGTATGGCTCTACGGTAATGACCACCTCTATTAAATATACCTGTATGGCTCTACAGTAATGACCACCTCTATTAAATATACCTGTATGGCTCTAAATGACCACCTCTATTAAATATACCTGTATGGCTCTACGGTAATGACCACCTCTATTAAATATACCTGTATGGCTCTATGATAATGACCACATCCATTAAATATACCTGTATGGCTCTACGGTAATGACCACCTCCATTAAATATACCTGTATGGCTCTACAGTAATGACCAGCTCTATTAAATATACCTGTATGACTCTACAGTAATGACCACCTCTATTAAATATACCTGTATGGCTCTACAGTATTGACCACCTCCATTAAATATACCTGTATGGCTCTATGATAATGACCACCTCTATTAAATATACCTGTATGGCTCTATGATAATGACCACCTCTATTAAATATACCTATACTCTGTACCACCTCTATTAAATATACCTGGGCTCTATGATAATGACCACCTCTATTAAATATACCTGTATGGCTCTACGGTAATGACCACCTCCATTAAATATACCTGTATGGCTCTACAGTAATGACCACCTCTATTAAATATACCTGTATGGCTCTACAGTAATGACCACCTCTATTACCTGTATGACTCTATTAAATTAAATATACCTGTATGGCTCTACAGTATGACCACCTCCATTAAATATACCTGTATGGCTCTATGATAATGACCACCTCTATTAAATATACCTGTATGGCTCTATGATAATGACCACCTCTATTAAATATACCTGTATGGCTCTACGGTAATGACCACCTCTATTAAATATACCTGTATGGCTCTACAGTAATGACCACCTCTATTAAATATACCTGTATGGCTCTACAGTAATGACCACCTCTATTAAATATACCTGTATGGCTCTACAGTAATGACCACCTCTATTAAATATACCTGTATGGCTCTACAGTAATGACCACCTCTATTAAATATACCTGTATGGCTCTATGATAATGACCACCTCTATTAAATATACCTGTATGGCTCTACGGTAATGACCACCTCTATTAAATATACCTGTATGGCTCTACAGTAATGACCACCTCTATTAAATATACCTGTATGGCTCTACAGTAATGACCACCTCTATTAAATATACCTGTATGGCTCTACAGTAATGACCACCTCTATTAAATATACCTGTATGGCTCTATGATAATGACCACCTCTATTAAATATACCTGTATGGCTCTACAGTAATGACCACCTCTATTAAATATACCTGTATGGCTCTACAGTATTGACCACCTCTATTAAATATACCTGTATGGCTCTACAGTAATGACCACCTCTATTAAATATACCTGTATGGCTCTATAGTAATGACCACCTCTATTAAATATACCTGTATGGCTCTACGGTAATGACCACCTCCATTAAATATACCTGTATGGCTCTACGGTAATGACCACCTCTATTAAATATACCTGTATGGCTCTACAGTAATGACCACCTCTATTAAATATACCTGTATGGCTCTACAGTAATGACCAAATATACCTCTATTAAATATACCTGTAAATGGCTCTATGGCAGTAATGACCACCTCTATTAAATATACCTGTATGGCTCTACAGTAATGACCACCTCTATTAAATATACCTGTATGGCTCTACAGTAATGACCACCTCTATTAATAATATACCTGATGGCTCTACAGTAATGACCACTCTATTAAATATACCTCTACAGTAATGGCTCTATTAAATATACCTGGTAATGACCACCTCTATTAAATATACCTGTATGGCTCTACAGTAATGACCACCTCCATTAAATATACCTGTATGGCTCTACAGTAATGACCACCTCTATTAAATATACCTGTATGGCTCTACGGTAATGACCACCTCTATTAAATATACCTGTATGGCTCTACGGTAATGACCACCTCTATTAAATATACCTGTATGGCTCTACAGTAATGACCACCTCTATTAAATATACCTGTATGGCTCTACAGTAATGACCACCTCTATTAAATATACCTGTATGGCTCTACAGTAATGACCACCTCTATTAAATATACCTGTATGGCTCTACAGTAATGACCACCTCTATTAAATATACCTGTATGGCTCTACCACCTCTATTATGACCACCTCTATTAAATATACCTGTATGGCTCTACAGTATTGACCATCTCTATTAAATATACCTGTATGGCTCTATGGTAATGACCACCTCTATTAAATATACCTGTATGGCTCTACAGTAATGACCACCTCCATTAAATATACCTGTATGGCTGTACAGTAATGAGCACCTCTATTAAATATACCTGTATGGCTCTACGGTAATGACCACCTCTATTAAATATACCTGTATGGCTCTACAGTAATGACCACCTCTATTAAATATACCTGTATGGCTCTACAGTAATGACCACCTCTATTAAATATACCTGTATGGCTCTACAGTAATGACCACCTCTATTAAATATACCTGTATGGCTCTACAGTAATGACCACCTCTATTAAATATACCTGTATGGCTCTACAGTAATGACCACCTCTATTAAATATACCTGTATGACTCTACGGTAATGACCACCTCCATTAAATATACCTGTATGGCTCTACGGTAATGACCACCTCTATTAAATATACCTGTATGGCTCTACAGTAATGACCACTCTATTAAATATACCTGTATGGCTCTATGGTAATGACCACCTCTATTAAATATACCTGTATGGCTCTATGGTAATGACCACCTCTATTAAATATACCTGTATGGCTCTACAGTAATGACCACCTCTATTAAATATACCTGTATGGCTCTACAGTAATGACCACCTCTATTAAATATACCTGTATGGCTCTACAGTAATGACCACCTCTATTTAATATACCTGTATGGCTCTATGATAATGACCACCTCTATCAAATATACCTGTATGGCTCTATGATAATGACCACCTCTATTAAATATACCTGTATGGCTCTATGGTAATGACCACCTCTATTAAATATACCTGTATGGCTCTATGGTAATGACCACCTCTATTAAATATACCTGTATGGCTCTACAGTATTGACCACCTCTATTAAATATACCTGTATGGCTCTACAGTAATGACCACCTCTATTAAATATACCTGTATGGCTCTACAGTAATGACCATCTCTATTAAATATACCTGTATGGCTCTACAGTAATGACCACCTCTATTAAATATACCTGTATGGCTCTACAGTAATGACCACCTCCATTAAATATACCTGTATGGCTGTACAGTAATGAGCACCTCTATTAAATATACCTGTATGGCTCTACGGTAATGACCACCTCTATTAAATATACCTGTATGGCTCTACAGTAATGACCACCTCTATTAAATATACCTGTATGGCTCTACGGTAATGACCACCTCTATTAAATATACCTGTATGGCTCTACGGTAATGACCACCTCTATTAAATATACCTGTATGGCTCTACGGTAATGACCACCTCTATTAAATATACCTGTATGGCTCTACAGTAATGACCACCTCTATTAAATATACCTGTATGGCTCTACAGTAATGACCACCTCTATTAAATATACCTGTATGGCTCTATGATAATGACCACCTCTATTAAATATACCTGTATGACTCTACAGTATTGACCACCTCTATTAAATATACCTGTATGGCTCTACAGTATTGACCACCTCCATTAAATATACCTGTATGGCTCTACAGTAATGACCACCTCTATTAAATATACCTGTATGGCTCTATGGTAATGACCACCTCTATTAAATATACCTGTATGGCTCTACGGTAATGACCACCTCTATTAAATATACCTGTATGGCTCTACAGTAATGACCACCTCTATTAAATATACCTGTATGGCTCTACAGTAATGACCACCTCTATTAAATATACCTGTATGGCTCTACAGTAATGACCACCTCTATTAAATATACCTGTATGGCTCTACAGTAATGACCACCTCTATTAAATATACCTGTATGGCTCTACAGTAATGACCACCTCTATTAAATATACCTGTATGGCTCTATGATAATGACCACCTCTATTAAATATACCTGTATGGCTCTACAGTATTGACCACCTCTATTAAATATACCTGTATGGCTCTACAGTATTGACCACCTCCATTAAATATACCTGTATGGCTCTACAGTAATGACCACCTCTATTAAATATACCTGTATGGCTCTACAGTATTGACCACCTCTATTAAATATACCTGTATGGCTCTACGGTAATGACCACCTCTATTAAATATACCTGTATGGCTCTACAATATTGACCACCTCTATTAAATATACCTGTATGGCTCTACAGTATTGACCACCTCCATTAAATATACCTGTATGGCTCTACAGTATTGACCACCTCTATTAAATATACCTGTATGGCTCTACGGTAATGACCACCTCTATTAAATATACCTGTATGGCTCTACAGTAATGACCACCTCTATTAAATATACCTGTATGGCTCTACAGTAATGACCACCTCTATTAAATATACCTGTATGGCTCTATGATAATGACCACCTCTATTAAATATACCTGTATGGCTCTATGATAATGACCACCTCTATTAAATATACCTGTATGACTCTACAGTAATGACCACCTCTATTAAATATACCTGTATGCTCTACAGTAATGACCACCTCTATTAAATATACCTGTATGGCTCTACAGTAATGACCACCTCTATTAAATATACCTGTATGGCTCTATGATAATGACCACCTCTATTAAATATACCTGTGTGGCTCTACAGTAATGACCACCTCTATTTAATATACCTGTATGACTCTACGGTATTGACCACCTCTATTAAATATACCTGTATGACTCTACGGTATTGACCACCTCTATTAAATATACCTGTATGGCTCTACGGTAATGATAAGTAGATGGTACAACCATCCCTGACTGGATGTGTGTTTCCATAGGAACTAGGGATGTAATCGTGCCAATCCTCACCAATGAGACAAGCAGTCCGATATCAACAGTTGATTGAGGCCCAGAAACAGGATAGAACAAGCAGTCCGATATCAACAGTTGATTGAGGCCCAGAAACAGGATAGAACAAGCAGTCCGATATCAACAGTTGATTGAGGCCCAGAAACAGGAAAGAACAAGCAGTCCGATATCAACAGTTGATTGAGGCCCAGAAACAGGAAAGAACAAGCAGTCCGATATCAACAGTTGATTGAGGCCCAGAAACAGGATAGAACAAGCTGTCCGATATCAACAGTTGATTGAGGCCCAGAAACAGGATAGAACAAGCTGTCCGATATCAACAGTTGATTGAGGCCCAGAAACAGGATAGAACAAGCAGTCCGATATCAACAGTTGATTGAGGCCCAGAAACAGGATAGAACAAGCAGTCCGATATCAACAGTTGATTGAGGCCCAGAAACAGGAAAGAACAAGCAGTCCGATATCAACAGTTGATTGAGGCCCAGAAACAGGATAGAACAAGCAGTCCGATATCAACAGTTGATTGAGGCCCAGAAACAGGATAGAACAAGCAGTCCAATATCAACAGTTGATTGAGGCCCAGAAACAGGAAATAACAAGCAGTCCGATATCAACAGTTGATTGAAGCCCAGAAACAGGATAGAACAAGCAGTCCGATATCAACAGTTGATTGAGGCCCAGAAACAGGATAGAACAAGCAGTCCGATATCAACAGTTGATTGAGGCCCAGAAACAGGATAGAACAAGCAGTCCTATATCAACAGTTGATTGAGGCCCAGAAACAGGATAGAACAAGCAGTCCGATATCAACAGTTGATTGAGGCCCAGAAACAGGATAGAACAAGCAGTCCGATATCAACAGTTGATTGAGGCCCAGAAACAGGAAAGAACAAGCAGTCCGATATCAACAGTTGATTGAGGCCCAGAAACAGGATAGAACAAGCAGTCCGATATCAACAGTTGATTGAGGCCCAGAAACAGGATAGAACAAGCAGTCCGATATCAACAGTTGATTGAGGCCCAGAAACAGGATAGAACAAGCAGTCCGATATCAACAGTTGATTGAGGCCCAGAAACAGGATAGAACAAGCTGTGAGATCCCTCTGCAACACCTCTCTGTTTTTGGACAAGATCTTGGACATGTTTCTAAATAATGATGTAAGAGTCAAACAACTCCTATAAAGGAGAATGGACTGGAATTAAACCACCGATCAGGGTAGGATTTTACACACAACAACCTTTCCTTACATTCTACAAAGTGGACATCTTCCATTGATTCTCGAACCCCGGACCAAATCCTCTGGATTCAATTCCTGTCAGCTTATTTATAGCTTCATTTTATTTAATTTTTTTTACTTGGCAAGTAAGTTAAGAACATATTCTTATTCACAATGACGGCCTAGGAACAGTGGGTTAACTTCTTTGTTCATGGGCAGAACGGCAGTTTTTTTTACCTTGTCAGCTCAGGGGATTCGATCAAGCAATCTTTTGCTTACTAGCCCAACGCTCTAACCGCTAGACTACCTGTCGCCCGTCGTGAGGGCGGACCAGGCTGTCTTAGATCTGAAATGAGTCATCTGTGTGAGTCACACTGCATCATGGTCCACGGAACACTGAACAACACTGCTACTAGGAAGACAACACTGCTACCAGGAAGACAACACTGCTACCAGGAAGACAACACTGCTACCAGGAAGACAACTCTACTACCAGGAAGACAACACTGCAACCAGGAAGACAACACTGCTACCAGGAAGACAACACTGCTACCAGGAAGACAACACTGCTACCAGGAAGACAACACTGCTACCAGGAAGACAACACTGCTACCAGGAAGACAACACCGCTACCAGGAAGACAACACTGCTACCAGGAAGACAACACTGCTACCAGGAAGACAACACTGCTACCAGTCAATGTGGAGGCTTTATACAGGGTGTTACAGAGTCAATGTGGAGGCTATATACAGGGTGTTACAGAGTCAATGTGGAGGCTTTATACAGGGTGTTACAGAGTCAATGTGGAGGCTTTATACAGGGTGTTACAGAGTCAATGTGGAGGCTTTATACAGGGTGTTACAGAGTCAATGTGGAGGCTTTATACAGGGTGTTACAGAGTCAATGTGGAGGCTATATACAGGGTGTTACAGAGTCAATGTGGAGGCTTTATACAGGGTGTTACAGAGTCAATGTGGAGGCTTTATACAGGGTGTTACAGAGTCAATGTGGAGGCTTTATACAGGGTGTTACAGAGTCAATGTGGAGGCTATATACAGGGTGTTACAGAGTCAATGTGGAGGCTTTATACAGGGTGTTACAGAGTCAATGTGGAGGCTTTATACAGGGTGTTACAGAGTCAATGTGGAGGCTTTATACAGGGTGTTACAGAGTCAATGTGGAGGCTATATACAGGGTGTTACAGAGTCAATGTGGAGGCTTTATACAGGGTGTTACAGAGTCAATGTGGAGGCTTTATACAGGGTGTTACAGAGTCAATGTGGAGGCTTTATACAGGGTGTTACAGAGCCAATGTGGAGGCTTTATACAGGGTGTTACAGAGTCAATGTGGAGGCTTTATACAGGGTGTTACAGAGTCAATGTGGAGGCTTTATACAGGGTGTTACAGAGCCAATGTGGAGGCTTTATACAGGGTGTTACAGAGTCAATGTGGAGGCTATATACAGGGTGTTACAGAGTCAATGTGGAGGCTTTATACAGGGTGTTACAGAGTACAGGGTGTTACAGAGTCAATGTGGAGGCTTTATACAGGGTGTTACAGAGTCAATGTGGAGGCTTTATACAGGGTGTTACAGAGTCAATGTGGAGGCTTTATACAGGGTGTTACAGAGTCAATGTGGAGGCTTTATACAGGGTGTTACAGAGTCAATGTGGAGGCTTTATACAGGGTGTTACAGAGTCAATGTGGAGGCTTTATACAGGGTGTTACAGAGTCAATGTGGAGGCTTTATACAGGGTGTTACAGAGTCAATGTGGAGGCTTTATACAGGGTGTTACAGAGTCAATGTGGAGGCTTTATACAGGGTGTTACATAGTCAATGTGGAGGCTTTATACAGGGTGTTACAGAGTCAATGTGGAGGCTTTATACAAGGTGTTACAGAGTCAATGTGGAGGCTATATACAGGGTGTTACAGAGTCAATGTGGAGGCTTTATACAGGGTGTTACAGAGTCAATGTGGAGGCTATATACAGGGTGTTACAGAGTCAACGTGGAGGCTTTATACAGGGTGTTACAGAGTCAACGTGGAGGCTTTATACAGGGTGTTACAGAGTCAACGTGGAGGCTTTATACAGGGTGTTACAGAGTCAATGTGGAGGCTTTATACAGGGTGTTACAGAGTCAATGTGGAGGCTTTATACAGGGTGTTACAGAGTCAATGTGGAGGCTTTATACAGGGTGTTACAGAGTCAATGTGGAGGCTTTATACAGGGTGTTACAGAGTCAATGTGTGGGGGTACCGGTTAGTTGAGGTAATATGTACATGTAGGTAGAGTTATTAAAGTGACTATGCATAGATAATAACAGAGAGTAGCAGTGGCGTAAAGGGGGGGGGGCAATGCAAATAGTCTGTCTGGGGAGCCATTTGATTAGATGTTCAGGAGTCTTATGGCTTGGGGGTAGAAGCTGTTTAAAAGCCTCTTGGACCCAGACTTGGCGCTCCGGTACCACTTGCCGTGTGGTAGCAGAGAGAACAGTCTATGACTGGGGTGG
>NC_068439.1:60009566-60177066 GCF_023373465.1 Oncorhynchus keta | reverse complement strand
TCCGGCGTTACCGGGCAGAACATTAGTTATTAAGGTCGGACCAAAACAATTAATCATACAGAAAGGAGTTTTTCTTTAGCCTGTACGTTATTGGTAAAGCTAGCTGCTGGATGACTACTGTAGCTGCTGGATGACTACTGTAGCTGTTGGTTGATTACTGTAGCTGCTGGATGATTACTGTAGCTGTTGGATGATTACTGTAGCTGTTGGATGATTACTGTAGCTGCTGGATGACTACTGTAGCTGTTGGTTGATTACTGTAGCTGCTGGATGACTACTGTAGCTGCTGGATGATTACTGTAGCTGTTGGTTGATTACTGTAGCTGCTGGATGATTACTGTAGCTGCTGGATGATTACTGTAGCTGTTGGTTGATTACTGTAGCTGCTGATGACTACTGTGTTGGTTGCTGTAGCTGCTGGTTGATTACTGTAGCTGCTGGATGATTACTGTAGCTGCTGGGTGATTACTGTAGCTGTTGGATTACTGTAGCTGTTGGATGATTTCTTCTGTTGGATGATTACTGTAGCTGCTGGATGATTACTGTAGCTGTTGGATGATTACTGTAGCTGTTTACTGTACTGGATGATTACTGTACCTGCTAGATGATTACTGTAGCTGTTGGATGATTACTGTAGCTGTTGGATGATTACTGTAGCTGTTGGATGATTACTGTAGCTGTAGATTACTACTGTACCTGCTAGATGATTACTGTAGCTGTTGGATGATTACTGTAGCTGTTGGATGATTACTGTTGGATGATTACTGCTGTTGGATGATTACTGTAGCTGCTGTTTACTGTACCTGATGATTACTGTAATGATTACTGTTGCTAGATGATTACTGTACCTGCTAGATGATTACTGGATGATTACTGTAGCTGTTGGATGATTACTGTACCTGTTGGATGATTACTGTAGCTGTTGGATGATTACTGTAGCTGTTGGATGATTACTGTAGCTAGCTAGATTACTGTTGGATGATTACTGTACCTGTTGGATGATTACTGTACCTGTTGGATGATTACCATACTGTAGCTGTTGGATGATTACTGTAGCTGTTGGATGATTACTGTAGCTGTTGGATGATTACTGTATCTGTTGGATGATTACTGTACCTGTTGGATGATTACTGTACCTGTTGGATGATTACTGTATCTGTTGGATGATTACTGTATCTGCTGGATGACTACTGTAGCTGTTGGTTGATTACTGTAGCTGTTGGATGATTACTGTACCTGTTGGATGATTACTGTAGCTGACGGTTGATTACTGTATCTGCTGGATGATTACTGTAGCTGTTGGATGATTACTGTACCTGTTGGATGATTACTGTAGCTGTTGGATGATTACTGTACTGTTGGATGATTACTGTAGATGACTACTGTAGCTGTTGGATGATTACTGTACCTGTTGGATGATTACTGTACCTGTTGGATGATTACTGTATCTGTTGGATGATTACTGTATCTGTTGGATGATTACTGTAGCTGTTGGATGATTACTGTAGCTGTTGGATGATTACTGTAGCTGTTGGATGATTACTGTACCTGTTGGATGATTACTGTAGCTGTTGGATGATTACTGTACCTGTTGGATGATTACTGTAGCTGTTGGATGATTACTGTAGCTGTTGGATGATTACTGTAGCTGTTGGATGATTACTGTAGCTGTTGGATGATTACTGTAGCTGTTGGGTGATTACTGTACCTGTTGGATGATTACTGTAGCTGTTGGGTGATTACTGTAGCTGTTGGATGATTACTGTAGCTGTTGGATGATTACTGTAGCTGTTGGATGATTACTGTAGCTGTTGAATGATTACTTTACCTGTTGGATGATTACTGTAGCTGTTGGATGATTACTGTACCTGCTGTTGGATTACTGATGTTGGGTGATTACTGTACCTGTTGGATGATGTTACTGTAGCTGTTGGATGATTACTGTACCTGTTGGATGATTACTGAAGCTGTTGGATGATTACTGCAGCTGTTGGATGAGTACTGTATGTGTTGGATGATTACTGTAGCTGTTGGATGATTACTGTACCTGTTGGATGATTACTGTAGCTGTTGGATGATTACTGTACCTGTTGGTTGATTACTGTACCTGTTGGATGATTACTGTAGCTGTTGGGTGATTACTGTAGCTGTTGGGTGATTACTGTACCTGTTGGGTGATTACTGTAGCTGTTGGATGATTACTGTAGCTGTTGGATGATTACTGTAGCTGTTGAATGATTACTTTACCTGTTGGATGATTACTGTAGCTGTTGGATGATTACTGTACCTGTTGGATGATTACTGTAGCTGTTGGATGATTACTGTAGCTGTTGGATGAGTACTGTATGTGTTGGATGATTACTGTAGCTGTTGGATGATTACTGTATCTGTTGGATGATTACTGTAGCTGTTGGATGATTACTGTACCTGTTGGTTGATTACTGTATCTGTTGGATGATTACTGTAGCTGTTGGATGATCACTGTAGCTGCTGGATGATTACTGTATCTGTTGGATGATTACTGTAGCTGTTGGATGATTACTGTACCTGTTGGATGATTACTGTACCTGTTGGATGATTACTGTATCTGTTGGATGATTACTGTAGCTGTTGGATGATTACTGTACCTGTTGGATGATTACTGTAGCTCTTGGTTGATTACTGTAGCTGTTGGATGATTACTGTATCTGTTGGATGATTACTGTAGCTGTTGGATGATTACTGTAGCTGTTGGATGATTACTGTACCTGTTGGATGATTACTGTAGCTGTTGGATGATTACTGTACCTGTTGGATGATTACTGAAGCTGTTGGATGATTACTGTAGCTGTTGGTTGATTACTGTAGCTGTTGGATGATTACTGTAGCTGGATGATTACTGTAGCTGCTGGATACTGTAGCTGTGGGATGATTACTGTAGCTGTGGGATGATTACTGTAGCTGTGGGATGATTACTGTAGCAGTGGGGATGAGAAATATTTGTATGTTCTTGTTTTGTTGCTGCATGTTAGTGAACGGCATAAGGAAGGACTGTGTACAGCTTGGTTTAGGGATTCTATTTTCTATGTTAACATGGCATAGTACCATTACCAAACACTACGCTTACCAAATGAACCAACATTCATTAGAAACATATCTATATCCATCCATCCTTTCACACAGTCCTTCCACTTCATACTTACATTTGAAGAAAACCCTCCCAGCCCAGCCCAGCCAGTCCAGCCCAGTCCAGTCCAGTCCAGTCCAGCCCAGCCCAGCCCAGCCCAGCCCAGCCAGTCCAGCCAGTCCAGCCCAGCCCAGCCCAGCCCAGCCCAGCCCATCCCACTCCAGCCCAGCTCAGCCTAGTCCAGTCCAGCCCATCCCATCCCATCCCAGCCCAGCCAGTCCAGCTCAGCCTAGTCCAGCCCAGCCCAGTCCAGCCAGTCCAGCCCAGTCCAGTCCAGCCAATCTGTCCAGCCCAGCCAACCAGTCCAGCCCAGTCCAGCCCTGTCCAGCCCAGCCAACCAGTCTAGCCAGTCCAGCCCTGTCCAGCCCAGCCAACTAGTCCAGCTAGTCCAGCCCATCTGTCCAACCCAGCCAACCACTCCAGCCCAGTCCAGCCCAGCCCAGTCCAGCCAGTCCAGCCCAGTCCAGTCCAGCCAATCTGTCCAGCCCAGCCAACCAGTCCAGCCCAGTCCAGCCCTGTCCAGCCCAGCCAACCAGTCTAGCCAGTCCAGCCCTGTCCAGCCCAGCCAACTAGTCCAGCTAGTCCAGTCCAGTCCAGCCCATCTGTCCAACCCAGCCAACCAGTCCAGCCCAGCCAACCAGTCCAGCTAGTCCAGCCAACCTGTCCAGCCCAGCCCAGCCAGTCCAGTCCAGTCCAGCCCAGCCAACCAGTTCAGCCCAGTCCAGCCAACCAGTCCAGTCCAGCCAACCAGTCCAGTCCAGCCAACCAGTCCAGTCCAGCCAACCAGTCCAGCTAGTCCAGTCCAGCCAACCAGTCCTGAAACCCAAAGGCAGGTGTTAGATTAGACATTATAGAACATGAAAGAGACTCCAATCCTCTGATGGGACTGAAGAGGCAGAGGGAGGCAGGTGCAATGCGAGGCACACAAACACAAGCATGTAGAGGCACAATGAACAGCAACAGAATCCTTGGCTTTGTTTGTAAGGCGGCAGGCAGACAGACAGTCAGACAGGCAGGCAGAACGCCCCAACTCTTCAGAGAATGGTGCCTCCTGGCAGACAGTCCTGTAATTAGAGAAGAATGGCCAAAACCAAGAGTGGATGTCGCCCAGCAGCCAGCCATGTGTGTGTGCTGCTTGCCTGCATGGCTACCAAGGTAACGGAGGGGTGCAGAGAGAGAGGCTCCCGGATGCTTTTGTTGTCAAGAAAGCCCCAGAGATCCTCTTATCATGATGGGACTACTGCCTCTAAGCCTCTATCAAATAAATGAGCAATTATAGCCAGAGGAGAGAGAGTGAGCGAGGAGAGAGAGTGAGAGAGGAGAGAGAGTGAGAGAGGAGAGAGAGTGAGAGAGAGAGAGAGGAGAGAGAGTGAGAGAGAGAGAGAGAGAGAGAGAGAGAGAGAGAGAGAGAGAGAGAGAGAGAGAGAGAGAGAGAGAGAGAGAGAGAGAGAGAGAGAGAGAGAGAGAGAATAGAGAGCGCAAGAATACGATGCAGAGAAATACAAGCCACTATCCACTCCTACATATCTGTACTGATATGCAGTGTAAACGATTTATAATGATCAAATCAAGTCATCAAATAGCATGTGTGTGTGTGTGTGTGTGTGTGTGTGTGTGTGTGTGTGTGTGTGTGTGTGTGTGTGTGTGTGTGTGTGTGTGTGTGTGTGTGTGTGTGTGTGTGTGTGTGTGTGTGTGTGTGTGTGTCTGTCTGTGTGTGTGTGTGTGTGTGTGTGTTGGAACCCTCTCAGAAGCCAGTTGGACTGTAGTCAGGCCCAGTACCAGGGAGGCATGAGGCAGGTGCAGGGCCTCTGGAAGTGTCTTTGAGCCCCACCCCAGTGATTTCACACAGCCAGACAGCTTCCCTCCACACAGCCAGACAGCTTCCCTCCACACAGCCAGACAGCTTCCATCCACACCAGCCAGACAGCTTCCATCCACACAGCCAGACAGCTTCCATCCACACCACCAGACAGCTTCCATCCACACCACCAGACAGCTTCCATCCACACCGCCAGACAGCTTCCATCCACACCACCAGACAGCTTCCATCCACACAGCCAGACAGCTTCCATCCACACAGCCAGACAGCTTCCCTCCACACAGCCAGACAGCTTCCCTCCACACAGCCAGACAGCTTCCCTCCACACAGCCAGACAGCTTCCCTCCACACAGCCAGACAGCTTCCATCCACACAGCCAGACAGCTTCCATCCACACAGCCAGACAGCTTCCCTCCACACAGCCAGACAGCTTCCCTCCACACAGCCAGACAGCTTCCCTCCACACAGCCAGACAGCTTCCCTCCACACAGCCAGACAGCTTCCCTCCACACAGCCAGACAGCTTCCCTCCACACAGCCAGACAGCTTCCCTCCACACAGCCAGACAGCTTCCATCCACACAGCCAGACAGCTTCCATCCACACAGCCAGACCTTCCATCCAGACAGCTTCCATCCACACCAGCCAGACAGCTTCCCTCCACACAGCCAGACAGCTTCCATCCACACCACCAGACAGCTTCCATCCACACAGCCAGACAGCTTCCATCCACACAGCCAGACAGCTTCCATCCCCACAGCCAGACAGCTTCCATCCACCACAGCCAGACAGCTTCCATCCACACAGCCAGACAGATGACTGTCGACTCTGACAGTTGTGTCCTGGTCTGACTGTAGTTGTGTTCTGAGATGACTGTAGTTGTGTTCTGAGATGACTGTAGTTGTGGTCTGAGATGACTGTAGTTGTGTTCTGGTCTGATTGTAGTTGTGTCCTGGTCTGACTGTAGTTGTGTCCTGGTCTGACAGTTGTGTTCTGAGATGACTGTAGTTGTGTTCTGGTCACTGTAGTTGTGTTCAGACATGACTGTCCATCCTGGGATGACTGTCGTAGGGTTCTGGGATGACTGTAGTTTTGTTCTGAGATGACTGTGGTTGTGGTCTGGGATGACTGTATCTGGGTTCTGGGATGACTGTAGTTGTGTCCTGGTCTGACTGTAGTTGTGTCCTGGTCTGACTGTAGTCGTGTCTTGGTCTGACTGTAGTTGTGTCCTGGTCTGACTGTAGTTGTGTCCTGGTCTGACTGTAGTTGTGTTCTGGTCTGACTGTAGTTGTGTTCTGGGATGACTGTAGTAGGGTTCTGGGATGACTGTAGTAGGGTTCTGGGATGACTGTAGTAGGGTTCTGGGATGACTGTAGTTGTGTTCTGAGATGACTGTAGTTGTGTCCTGGTCTGACTGTAGTTGTGGTCTGGAATGACTGTGTTGTGGTCTGAGATGACTGTAGTTGTGTTCTGGTCTGACTGTAGTTGTGTCCTGGTCTGACTGTAGTTGTGTTCTGAGATGACTGTAGTTGTGGTCTGAGATGACTGTAGTTGTGTTCTGGTCTGACTGTAGTTGTGGTCTGGAATGACTGTAGTTGTGGTCTGAGATGACTGTAGTTGTGTTCTGGTCTGACTGTAGTTGTGTCCAGGTCTGACTGTAGTTGTGTCCTGGTATGACTGACCTGGTCTGACTGTAGTTGTGTCTGAGATGACTGTTGTGTCCTGGTCTGACTGTAGTTGTGTCCTGGTCTGACTGTAGTTGTGTCCTGGTCTGACTGTAGTTGTGGTCTGAGATGACTGAGTTGTGTCCTGGTCTGACTGTAGTTGTGTTCTGGTCTGACTGTAGTTGTGTCCTGGTCTGATTGTAGTGGTCTGACTGTAGTTGTGGTCTGAGATGACTGTAGTTGTGTCCTGGTCTGACTGTTGTGTCCTGGTCTGACTGTAGTTGTGTCCTGGTCTGACTGGGATGACTGTAGTTGTGGTCTGAGATGACTGTAGTTGTGTCCTGGTCTGACTGTAGTTGTGTGACTGTAGTTGTGGTCTGGATGACTGTAGTTGTGGTCTGGTCTGACTGTAGTTTTGTTCTGACTGTAGTTGTGTCCTGGTCTGACTGTAGTTGTGTCTGGTCTGACTGTCTGACTGTAGTTGTGTTCTGGTCTGACTGTAGTTGTGTTCTGGTCTGACTGTAGTTGTGTCCTGGTCTGACTGTAGTTGTGGTCTGAGATGACTGTAGTTGTGTTCTGGTCTGACTGTAGTTGTGTTCTGGTCTGACTGTAGTTGTGTTCTGGTCTGACTGTAGTTGTGTTCTGGTCTGACTGTGGTTGTGTCTGGGATGACTGTAGTTGTGGTCTGGGATGACTGTTTGTGGTCTGACTGGTTGTGTTCTGGTCTGACTGTCTGACTGTAGTTGTGTTCTGGTCTGACTGAGTTGTGTCCTGGTCTGACTGTAGTTGTGGTCTGAGATGACTGTAGTTGTGTTCTGGTCTGACTGTAGTTGTGTCCTGGTCTGACTGTAGTGTGTTCTGGTCTGACTGTAGTTGTGTCCTGGATGACTGTAGTTGTGTCCTGGTCTGACTGTAGTTATGTGGTCTGACTGTAGTTGTGTTCTGGTCTGACTGTAGTTGTGTTCTGGTCTGACTGTAGTGTGTTCTGGTCTGACTGTAGTTGTGTTCTGGTCTGACTGTAGTTGTGTCCTGGTCTGACTGTAGTTGTGTCCTGGTCTGACTGTAGTTGTGGTCTGAGATGACTGTAGTTGTGGTCTGAGATGACTGTAGTTGTGTTCTGGTCTGACTGTAGTTGTGGTCTGGAATGACTGTAGTTGTGGTCTGAGATGACTGTAGTTGTGTTCTGGTCTGACTGTAGTTGTGTCCAGGTCTGACTGTAGTCCTGATGACTGTAGTTGTGTCCTGGTCTGACTGTAGTTGTGGTCTGAGATGACTAGTTGTGTCCTGGTCTGACTGTAGTTGTGTCCTGGTCTGACTGTAGTTGTGTCCTGGTCTGACTGTAGTGTGGTCTGAGATGACTGTAGTTGTGTCCTGGTCTGACTGTAGTTGTGTCCTGGTCTGACTGTAGTTGTGTCCTGGTCTGATTGTAGTTGTGTCCTGGTCTGACTGTAGTTGTGGTCTGAGATGACTGTAGTTGTGTCCTGGTCTGACTGTAGTTGTGTCCTGGTCTGACTGTAGTTGTGTCCTGGTCTGACTGTAGTTGTGGTCTGAGATGACTGTAGTTGTGTCCTGGTCTGACTGTAGTTGTGGTCTGAGATGACTGTAGTTGTGTCCTGGTCTGACTGACTGTAGTTGTGTTCTGGTCTGACTGTAGTTGTGTTCTGGTCTGACTGTAGTTGTGTCTGGTCTGACTGTAGTTGTGTTCTGGTCTGACTGTAGTTGTGTTCTGGTCTGACTGTCTGTGTCCTGGTCTGACTGTAGTTGTGATGACTCTGGTCTGACTGTAGTTGTGTTCTGGTCTGACTGTAGTTGTGTTCTGGTCTGACTGTAGTTGTGTTCTGGTCTGACTGTAGTTGTGTCCTGGTCTGACTGTAGTTGTGGTCTGAGATGACTGTAGTTGTGTTCTGGTCTGACTGTAGTTGTGTTCTGGTCTGACTGTAGTTGTGTTCTGGTCTGACTGTAGTTGTGTCCTGGTATGACTGTAGTTGTGTCCTGGTCTGACTGTAGTTGTGGTCTGAGATGACTGTAGTTGTGTCCTGGTCTGACTGTAGTTGTGTCCTGGTCTGACTGTAGTTGTGTCCTGGTCTGACTGTAGTTGTGGTCTGAGATGACTGTAGTTGTGTCCTGGTCTGACTGTAGTTGTGTCCTGGTCTGACTGTAGTTGGTGTTGTAGTTGTGTCCTGGTCTGACTGTAGTTGTGTTCTGGTCTGACTGTAGTTGTGTCCTGGTCTGACTGTAGTTGTGTCCTGGTCTGACTGTAGTTGTGTCCTGGTCTGACTGTAGTTGTGTTCTGGATGACTCCTGGTCTGACTGTAGTTGTGGTCTGAGATGACTGTAGTTGTGGTCTGGTCTGACTGTAGTTGTGTTCTGGTCTGACTGTAGTTGTGTTCTGGTCTGACTGTAGTTGTGTTCTGGTCTGACTGTAGTTGTGTTCTGGTCTGACTGTGTTGTGTCCTGGTCTGACTGTAGTTGTGTTCTGGTCTGACTGTAGTTGTGTTCTGGTCTGACTGTAGTTGTGTTCTGGTCTGACTGTAGTTGTGTCCTGGTCTGACTGTAGTTGTGTCCTGGTCTGACTGTAGTTGTGGTCTGAGATGACTGTAGTTGTGTTCTGGTCTGACTGTCTGGTCTGACTGTAGTTGTGTTCTGTTCTGACTGTAGTTGTGTTCTGGTCTGACTGTCCTGGTCTGACTGTAGTTGTGGTCTGAGATGACTGGTCTGACTGTAGTTGTGTTCTGGTCTGACTGTAGTTGTGTTCTGGTCTGACTGTAGTTGTGTTCTGGTCTGACTGTAGTTGTGTCCTGGTCTGACTGTAGTTGTGGTCTGACTGTAGTTGTGTTCTGGTCTGACTGTAGTTGTGTCCTGGTCTGAGTTGTGTTCTGGTCTGACTGTAGTTGTGTCCTGGTCTGACTGTAGTTGTGTCCTGGTCTGACTGTAGTTATGTCCTGGTCTGACTGTAGTTGTGTTCTGGTCTGACTGTAGTTGTGTTCTGGTCTGACTGTAGTTGTGTTCTGGTCTGACTGTAGTTGTGTTCTGGTCTGACTGTAGTTGTGTTCTGGTCTGACTGTAGTTGTGTTCTGGTCTGACTGTAGTTGTGTCCTGGTCTGACTGTAGTTATGTCCTGGTCTGACTGTAGTTGTGTTCTGGTCTGACTGTAGTTGTGTTCTGGTCTGACTGTAGTTGTGTTCTGAGATGACTGTAGTTGTGTTCTGAGATGACTGTAGTTGTGTTCTGGTCTGACTCTCCAGGCAGCTTGTTTGTCCCGTTCAAATATTCCCTCGTGTTACATTAATATTGTCGTTACTTTAAATAAAAAGTACCTGAGAGGGAGACATATTTCTCTGTGATAGACATTAAACATAGAAACATCCCTATTTGTACAATATGAAACTAAAAGGCAAAAACTGGGTCTAATTGACTATCTAAATGCATCTGGCAAAAAGCATTTACGTTCCGTAGGACATGGATGGGAGATTCTGAGGGAATCTGAGATGGGTGATTAAATATCTAATATTCAAGGGCTCTGGGAATGTAAATGAGTTAGAAAGTAATGTGAAATAAGCCCAGAAGGTATGGAAGTATGATGTAGCCTTCTTACAACTTATATTTAGACAGGAAATAACTTGATTTGATTTAAACCGACAGCAGGAATTGGTTCTGCCGAAGGTCTGTTATCGTCATTCCAGGTGTTTTCTCTGTGACAGTTATGTAATAAAAATAATAATAATATTATTGTAATCCATAGTTATCATTTGCTGCTGTATAATGAAACAACTGTATGATGAAACGATTTAATCTGAGAAATGAAGAATAACCTTTTACTGATTTACAGTCCACACGTCAACATCATCTGAACATTCCTGTTTACCCTGCAGGGCCTGTCAAATCTGAAATCAGGGGGATGAGAGAGAGGCAGAGGCAGAGGCAGAGGCAGAGGCAGAGGCAGAGGCAGAGGCAGAGACAGAGAGACACAGAGAGGCAGAGACAGACAGAGACAGAGACAGAGACAGAGGCAGAGACAGAGGCAGAGGCAGAGGCAGAGGCAGAGGCAGAGAGACAGAGACAGAGACAGAGAGACAGAGACAGATACAGAGAGAGGCAGAGGCAGAGGCAGAGACAGAGGCAGAGGCAGAGGCAGAGGCAGAGGCAGAGGCAGAGGCAGAGAGGCAGAGAGAGACAGAGACAGAGAGACAGAGACACAGAGACAGAGACAGAGGCAGAGACAGAGACAGAGGCAGAGACAGAGACAGAGGCAGAGACAGAGACAGAGACAGAGGCAGAGGCAGAGGCAGAGGCAGAGAGCAGAGACAGAGGCAGAGGCAGAGGCAGAGGCAGAGGCAGAGGCAGAGACAGAGACAGAGGCAGAGGCAGAGACAGAGAGGCAGAGAGGCAGAGGCAGAGGCACAGAGAGGCAGAGGCAGAGGCAGAGACAGAGGCAGAGACAGAGAGGCAGAGACAGAGGCAGAGAGCAGAGACAGAGGCAGAGGCAGAGGCAGAGGCAGAGGCAGAGGCAGAGAGACAGAGACAGAGACAGAGACAGAGACAGAGACAGAGACAGAGACAGAGACAGAGACAGAGACAGAGACAGAGGCAGAGGCAGAGACAGAGAGACAGAGACAGAGACAGAGACAGAGACAGAGACAGAGGCAGAGGCAGAGGCAGAGGCAGAGACAGAGGCAGAGGCAGAGGCACAGAGAGGCAGAGGCAGAGAGGCAGAGGCAGAGGCAGAGAGACAGAGAGGCAGAGGCAGAGGCAGAGGCAGAGGCAGAGGCAGAGGCAGAGACAGAGACAGAGGCAGAGAGACAGAGGCAGAGGCAGAGGCAGACACAGGACCAGAGAGCTGGAGAGAATCTGAGAGAGACTGTTTAATGGAAGTTCATGAAATCCCACAGTGAAAAAGCTGAAATTCACTGCTTTCATTCATCTGCTTGCTCTGCCATCATATGTAGTCTGACAACGAAGTGTTTTACGATGTGTGTTTTCAGGACAACCAGGGCTACAAGTAGGACACAAAACAATGGGACATTAACAGTTGGTATTCATGAGTTTCTATTGACAAATAAAAAAGTCTGCCAAGAAACAACCTGAAAAACATTACTTTTATATGACTGCTGTAAGTCCTGCTGTAAATGCTGTAAGTACTGCTGAATGCTGTAAGTCCTGCTGAATGCTGTAAGTACTGCTGTAAATGTGTAAGTACTGCTGAATGCTGTAAGTACTGCTGTAAATGTGTAAGTACTGCTGAATGCTGTAAGTACTGCTGAATGCTGTAAGTACTGCTGTAAATGTGTAAGTACTGCTGAATGCTGTAAGTACTGCTGTAAATGTGTAAGTACTGCTGAATGCTGTAAGTACTGCTGAATGCTGTAAGTACTGCTGAATGCTGTAAGTACTGCTGTAAATGCTGTAAGTACTGCTGAATGCTGTAAGTACTGCTGTAAATGCTGTAAGTACTGCTGAATGCTGTAAGTACTGCTGAATGTTGTAAGTACTGCTGAATGCTGTACGTACTGCTGTAAATGCTGTAAGTACTGCTGTAAATGCTTTAAGTACTGCTGAATGCTGTAAGTACTGCTGTAAATGCTGTAAGTACTGCTGAATGCTGTAAGTACTGCTGAATACTGTAAGTACTGCTGAATGCTGTAATTACTGCTGTAAATGCTGTAAGTACTGCTGTAAATGCTGTAAGTACTGCTGAATGCTGTAAGTACTGCTGTAAATGCTGTAAGTACTGCTGAATGCTGTAAACACTGCTGAATGCTGTACGTACTGCTGTAAATGCTGTAAGTACTTCTGAATGCTGTAAGTACTGCTGAATACTGTAAGTACTGCTGAATGCTGTAAGTACTGCTGTAAATGCTGTAAGTACTGCTGCATGCTGTAAGTACTGCTGAATGCTGTAAGTACTGCTGAATACTGTAAATACTGCTGAATGCTGTAAGTACTGCTGTAAATGCTGTAAGTACTGCTGAATACTGTAAATACTGCTGAATGCTGTAAGTACTGCTGAATGCTGTAAGTACTGCTGTGAATGCTGTAAGTACTGCTGAATACTGTAAATACTGCTGAATGCTGTAAGTACTGCTGTGAATGCTGTAAGTACTGATGAATGCTGTAAGTACTGATGAATGCTGTAAGTACTGATGAATGCTGTAAGTACCGCTGTAAATGATGTAAGTACTGCTGTAAATGCTGTAAGTACAGAAATGGTTTACTCAGTGATAAATTAATGTCCAACTATTCAGTGGAAACTGTGTGGAGTTTGTAGTTTGTTACAGTAACTATAACCAACTCCATATTAATGCCCATGATTTTGGAATGAGGTGTTTGATGAGCATATTTGTATTCCCAGTCATGTGAAATCCATACATTAGGTTCGTAATTTATTTAAATTGACTGATGTCCTTATATAAACTGTAACTCAGTAAAATCTTTTAAATTGTTCCATGTTGCATTTATATTTTTGTTCAGTGTATGTTGACAATTTTAATTGGCTGATACGGAATTTGAACCGTATATAATCACAGCCACCTGGTGAGGATAGCATAGGGCTAAATGGGACAGGTTATGTAATGGGAACAGCTAACATGTAGCCGTTGATTACGTGCAACTATGCCAACGATTCGAAATCGGCTTAAACTTAAACGTAAAACTTAAACTTTTCCTAAAATTGGAAAGTATTACTCCATTACAATTATACGACAGGTGAGTCTAATCCTGCTTACTGATTGGTTGAAACCGCGTGCCAGCCAATGTCTATTCCTCGATGTTCCACTTGCTAAGACTATAATGGTGAACTGTTTACTGCTCAATCTCACTGTGCTGTCCACGGTCTCATCAGCCCATTTATAAAATCTCCAAATTACCCACCGGTGGTCCCCCATTGATTTCATTAGTCTCACTCAGATATCATATTAGAAACTGTAAACATTTCTCTTCACCTCAAAATGGCAAAAATATCTAGAATTGTAAAACGTGAGCAAAAAAAAAAGATCTGCCCTTTTTGCAAAATGTATAGATTTGCAGCAAACAGTTTCAACATTTTGCTTAGGGCCCCCCAAAAGGCTCAGACCCCCAAAAAGACTCAGACCCCCAAAAAGGCTAGGGCCCCCAAAAAGGCTCGGGCCCCCAAAAAGGCTAGGGCCCCCAAAAAGGCTCAGACCCCCAAACAGGCTCAGACCCCCAAAAAGGCTAGGGCCCTCAAAAAGGCTCGGGCCTCCAAAAAGGCTTGGGCCCCCATAAAGGCTCGGGCCCCAAAAGGCTCGGGCCCCCAAAAGACTAGGGCCCCCAAAAGGCTAGGGCCCCAAAAGGCCTGGGCCCCCAAAGGCTAGGGCCCCCAATTAGGCGAGGTCCCCCTCTGACTGCATGTGTGGATGTAAGGATGTGGGTAGGATGTGGGTAAGGATGTGGGTAGGCGAAACCTGCATCATTAGTTCTGAATTTTTTTGGCGCCCCCATCCCCAATCAACGTTGCCCATCCCTGGTCTGAAGTGATTGTGCTAGCTGTGTAGTTGGCTAGCTAACAATGGGGGCGGGGGGTTGCCATAGCAACCTGCCAATCGATCTAACCACCAGTGAGACAATACATTGGGATGACGAGCAGCCGGCTTGGGAAGCAGCCTCGGGACTATATCCTCGTGGAATGAAAATGATATGAATAAATATATGACCAATGATATCCTCCAAACCCACCGTTTCTCCGGGATTATCACTTCAATAACACCTCCCACTCAATGTCAACTAGAGAACATGTTATTATACACACACACACACACACACACACACACACACACACACACACACACACACACACACACACACACACACACACACACACACACACACACACACACACACACACACACACACACACACACACACACACACACACACACACACACACACACACACACACACACACACACACACACACACACACACACACCACACACACACACACACACACACACACACTCCTGTGATGCCTCAGAGGTAACTCATCCTAGTAATGAGATTATCAGCCTGTCAGTGTGTCGGCTGCTCCAAATTGGCAGAGAGAGCCAGTTAACAGTTAACCCCCCCACACACACACACAGACCCTCCATCCCTTCCACTCACACACAGACCCTTCCTTCCACACACACACACACACACACACACACATAACCTACCTCCCTTCCACTCACACACAGACCCTCCCTTCCACACACACACACACACACACACACACACACACACACACACACCCCCACACACACACACACACAGAACACAGAACCTACCTCCCTTCCACACACACACACACACACACACACACACAAGGCCTCTCTTGCTCACACATCAGCCCAGGCAGGAAGGATAAGCATACACCTACGTGTGATAACGCTGCCTTCCAAATGCACCCTGTTGCCTATATAGTGCACTACTTTAGACCAGGGCCCTATGGATTCTGATCAAAAGTGGTGCACTCTTTAGGAATAAGGTACGACTTGGGACACAAGCAAAGAAGATGATGATGATGACGATGATGGTCATAGAGGCCTGCCTGTCTCACATCTCCTCCCCCTTCCCCGTGCCACACCGCTTATTCTACTCTCCTCAGGCGTAGCCAGGGATGTCAAAAAACCCCGTTGGAACACGATAATGATGTTTGTATCATATCTCACGCTAGCTAGCTACACTGTGGTATTAAATATGATTAATGATGTTCCTATCATATCTCACGCTAGCTAGCTACACTGTGGTATTAAATATGATTAATGATGTTCATATCTCATCATATGTGGTATTAAATATGATTAATGATGTTTGTATTATATCTCACGCTAGCTAGCTACACTGTGGTATTAAATATGATTAATGTTGTTCCTATCATATCTCACGCTGTACACTGTGGTATTAAATATGATTAATGATGTTTGTATCATATCTCACGCTAGCTAGCTAAACTGTGGTATTAAATATGATTAATGATGTTCCTATCATATCTCACGCTAGCTAGCTACACTGTGGTATTAAATATGATTAATGATGTTTGTATCATATCTCACGCTAGCTCACACTGTGGTATAAATATGATTAATGATGTTCGTATCATATCTACGCTAGCTAGCTACACTGTGGTATTAAATATGATTAATGATGTTCCTATCATATCTCACGCTAGCTAGCTACACTGTGGTATTAAATATGATTAATGATGTTTATCATATCTCACGCTAGCTAGCTACACTGTGGTATTAAATATGATTAATGATGTTTTGTATCTATCATATCTATCATATCTCACGCTAGCTAGCTACACTGTGGTATTAAATATGATTAATGATGTTTGTATCATATCTCACGCTAGCTAGCTACACTGTGGTATTAAATATGATTAATGATGTTTGTATCATATCTCACGCTAGCTAGCTACACTGTGGTATTAAATATGATTAATGATGTTCATATCATATCTCACGCTAGCTAGCTACACTGTGGTATTAAATATGATTAATGATGTTTGTATCATATCTCACGCTAGCTAGCTACACTGTGGTATTAAATATGATTAATGATGTTCCTATCATATCTCACGCTAGCTAGCTACACTGTGGTATTAAATATGATTAATGATGTTTGTATCATATCTCACGCTAGCTAGCTACACTGTGGTATTAAATATGATTAATGATGTTCGTATTATATCTTACGCTAGCTAGCTACACTGTGGTATTAAATATGATTAATGATGTTCCTATCATATCTCACGCTCTAGAACTCTAGAACAGTTCTAGAACACCTTTCTAGAACTCTAAAACCTTAATATGTGCAAAAATGTAAATCTTACAAATGTGGAATAGGTTGATGATAACTAAAAGTATTATAGGAATGCCATCGTCCCCTTCCTGTTTCTACTTAGAGACAGACCGATAGGTGACTGATGTTCCAGGCTGATTGGGTCAGAGTTCACGTCGAATGAACCATCTTCTTTAATTTCTCTATCTCCATCTGAAAGAGACAGACACACACACACACACACACACACACACACACACACACACACACACACACACACACACACACACACACACACACACACACACACACACACACAGACGCCATTTTAACTAATTTCTCATGGGAAACCAGCACCGGATGCAATTCTGATGATAACATCATAGCTAACAGTCTCACAGGGAGGTACGCGGGTATCAGATCTTGAATGAAATTAAAGTCTTATTTCCACTTGCGGTCCAATTTAACCCATCCATTCCATTTACAATATTTGTGCAAAACACACTGCCATGTCATGCTCAGTGTCATTTGAATACTAATATACAGGTTGACTGACAACGGCAGAAATAAGACACCATATGAAAATCTATTGCATTCATCAGAGAAAAGCTCTGACATAAATGGATTTCAAAGGAGAGAGAGGGAGAGAGTATGCACAGGCCTACCTCCCCTCATTGCTCCTGGGGAGGATGGACAAGGTTGGGGTATACTGGGTCCGACTCCGTGGGTAGTGCTTAGGGTTGTTGCGGTGACTATTATTGGACCATGCTGGTCATTTATGAACATTTGAACATCTTGGCCATGTTCTGTTATTATCTCTACCCGGCACAGCCAGAAGAGGACTGGCCACCCCATATAGCCTGGTTCCTCTAGGTTTCTTCCTAGGTTTTGGTCTTTCTAGGGAGTTTTTCCTAGCCACCGTGCTTCTACACCTGCATTGCTTGCTGTTTTGGGTTTTAGGCTGGGTTTCTGTACAGCACTTTGAGATATCAGCTGATGTACGAAGGGCTTTAATAAATACATTTGATTGGACTGTATTACCGCAACACCGGCGGTCACGAGTCAAATTCCACGTGACCGTTTAGTCACGGAAACTAGGCTTCTCCAAGTGCTGATGCTGCCGATAGTCATTAGTAGCCTACCAAACCTGCTAACTGCCTAGTAGTCAGCACTCTTGTCAATCTAATCACTATGACAATGCAAATCTAATCAAAATTGAATAAAACAATTAATGAGAGCCCATGAGCTCACGTGGCACAACATTTCTATAGGCTAGCTATGCAATTGAGTGAGAAAACAGGTTGGGGCTACAATATGCATTTATCAACTTTCCTAATATTAAGCACATTGCTTTGCAACAGGCGTATTGTATTCCTGGCAGCATTCAAATGAAAAAGCTCCTCAATTTGCTATTTAAGTGCATAGATGAGATGTATTTTTTTCCACCTGCCCCTGTTCTGAGACAGGTGTGTGATAACAGTCCATTCTAAATCAAAACTAATTTCACAAATATATTATTTAGTATATGTAAAGGCAAGATTAAATTAAGAATAGTCTGATGGGGGACAACATTAGCCGATCACTTGTGAATGATGCCCAGCTTGCGTGCAATAAGGCACGAAACAGATCATATATTTTATTTGCGACTTTTTCATATAGTCGCACACCTCATGAAGCCTAGCCCAGAGGCCTATTTGTTTTGATAAGGTTTGTATCACAACTAAAGTGGCCAAATAACTTCTTAAAATTAAGCAGATTCATCCAATTTACAACCGATGTAGAGCCTAACTGGCGTATCCTGCTTATAGCCTACTGCCGTGTGCGCATTGCTGCGCTTATAATGTGAAGAAATAGCCTAATAGTTTACCAACATTTTCAACTAAACGTTCTGATCTGTTGCAGCAGCTTTGTTGCTTGTAAACAGTTTTTTGATGCAAGTGGTTGTATTAATATGGGATCTATCGCATCCCACAACTGTCCCAGACTATGTTTGGAATATTTATCTCACACAGAAGGACAATAGGATGTCAACTTCTGTACTATGGGGGATAGTAGATTGACAGGCTATTGTGTTTGCTGTTCGTTAGACCTACTCATCTTGTTGGCTGACAAAAAGATTGACATTTCTTCTAACATCTTCAATATGCGCCTCAGAATTAGGTAAGGAAGCACGCAGTTGCGTCCCTGATGTGTCTGTCTTCTCTTGTAGCCTGCTTCAGAGCTGAGATGCCTGTGAGAAGGACCCGATCATGTGACAGGCATTGGCTAATAAGAGTTGTGAGTGAGAGGTGCTTCAGTGCACGGCGATTGGCTGCCAGGAGAAGGGAATTATAATTATTATATTCAGCTCAAGGGCACAACGGCCATTGCTCCCAAAAGGCATGGATTTTTTTGTGTGCATTGCTGCCGTGCAAATTCTAGGTATTATCATGTGCTAATTATCATGTGCTTGTCAAATTGTGAATGAGAGACTGATGGAGTGTGCAGCCTGTGCAAGAAACAATACAGATCTCAAATCATCATCATTAGAGTCACAACATGCAGCCTTAGAATGTATCAAACATCTTAACATATAGCCCAACTTTGTATCACAAATAAAGTTGCATAAATAACTCCAAATTAAGCAAATAGGAGGACCTGTTTGTAGGTTAATCGCATGTGCACACTCACTCAGAAATTGTTTGGAGAAATTATAATTTAGATTTTATTCAGCTATGTTTAATTGTATTCTTCATACTATAAAAAACTATAAAATAATGCAACGGAATTCAAAGCAAATGTTGCCTGTTAAATGAACTAGTGTAGCCCACAGCCGTATGGCATTACCAGATCAGGGCCTAACATAAGGACAACTCAGAGTATGCTATTCTGTTCTTCTGAAATAGACTACATTTTCTTCATATCATGTTTCCTTAAACCTGTCAAATTCATCCTGGATTTATTGTGAAAGTGTAGGCTGTATTACATGGATTTATTGTGAAGGTGTAGGCTGTATTACATGGATTTATTGTGAAAGTGTAGGCTGTATTACATGGATTTATTTTGAAAGTGTAGGCTGTATTACCTGGATTTATTGTGATGGTGTAGGCTGTATTACATGGATTTATTGTGATGGTGTAGGCTGTATTACATGGATTTATTGTGATGGTGTAGGCTGTATTACATGGATTTATTGTGATGGTGTAGGCTGTATTACATGGATTTATTGTGAAGGTATAGGCTGTATTACATGGATTTATTGTGAAGGTGTAGGCTGTATTACATGGATTTATTGTGAAGGTGTAGGCTGTATTACATGGATTTATTGTGAAGGTGTAGGCTGTATTACATGGATTTATTGTGAAGGTGTAGGCTGTATTACATGGATTTATTGTGAAGGTGTATTACATGGATTTATTGGCTGTATTACATGGATTTATTGTGAAGGTGTAGGCTGTATTACATGGATTTATTGTGAAGGTGTAGGCTGTATTACATGGATTTATTGTGAAGGTGTAGGCTGTATTACATGGATTTATTGTGAAGGTGTAGGCTGTATTACATGGATTTATTGTGAAAGTTGTGAAGGTGTAGGCTGTATTGCATGGATTTATTGTGAAGGTGTAGGCTGTATTGCATGGATTTATTGTGAAGGTGTAGGCTGTATTACATGGATTTATTGTGAAGGTGGAGGCTGTATTACATGGATTTATTGTGAAGGTGTAGGCTGTATTACATGGGATTTATTGTGATTTATTGTTTATTGAAGGTGGGCTGTAGGCTGTATTACATGGATTTATTGTGAAGGTGTAGGCTGTATTACATGGATTTATTGTGAAGGTGTAGGCTGTATTACATGGATTTATTGTGAAGGTGTAGGCTGTATTGCATGGATTTATTGTGAAGGTGTAGGCTGTATTGCATGGATTTATTGTGAAGGTGTAGGCTGTATTACATGGATTTATTGTGAAGGTGGAGGCTGTATTACATGGATTTATTGTGAAGGTGTAGGCTGTATTACATGGATTTATTGTGAAGGTGGAGGCTGTATTACATGGATTTATTGTGAAGGTGTAGGCTGTATTACATGGATTTATTGTGAAGGTGTAGGCTGTATTACATGGATTTATTGTGAAGGTGTAGGCTGTATTATATGGATTTATTGTGAAGGTGTAGGCTGTATTACATGGATTTATTGTGAAGGTGTAGGCTGTATTACATGGATTTATTGTGAAGGTGTAGGCTGTATTACATGGATTTATTGTGAAGGTGTAGGCTGTATTACATGGATTTATTGTGAAGGTGTAGGCTGTATTACATGGATTTTATTGTGAAGGTGTAGGCTGTATTACATTGATTTATTGTGAAGGTGTAGGCTGTATTACATGGATTTATTGTGAAGGTGTAGGCTGTATTACATGGATTTATTGTGAAGGTGTAGGCTGTATTATATGGATTTAGACTTTTTGAAATGTAGATGTTCCAAAAGGTCTGCATCAGTGGCTTGTAGGATGTGCGTCGAGATGCTAAATGTGTTTGTTAATTAACGGTCAATTACTGTGAGACTGGCAGTTATTTGCTTGTCAATCACCGGCTGACAAAATGTCATGACCCCCACAGCCCTACTAGTGCTGAGTAGGGACATACAGCATTCCACCATGTGTATGAACCTCTGTCTTTCCAGCCCACATCGCACCCGCTGAAGTCAAGCTTACACACTCTGACAAGCTGCGATGTAAAGACAGATACCGTCATCAACTTACCTGCAGGGCCACTCGTTTCAACCTCTCCTCGTCCAGCTCGTTTCTCAGCTCTGCCATCTCTCTCCTGCAAAGCAAATCCTGAATGTTTACAAGGCTCCTCAGAGCTTGAACACATGACAGGCTAGTATCTGATCAACAATAAGATCACATCACCATTACTCTGCCTGAACAGGCTCCACTCACAAGTTCTAACAGTGACTCGCCTATATACAAGCCGTAGAAAAAAAAAAAAAAAAGAAAATAGGACAGTAGCTAAAATACTGCTCTGAAAAAGGTACACAAAGAACAATTTTGACTGATTTATGTAGCTAGCTTTATAATGAAGCTTTATCATCTAAACAAGGCAACATTTGTTTGGACATCTAAACAAAGACATAACGCTTCATTAGAAGAGTACAGAGTAAATAGTAGGAACTGAACAATGCCAGATCTAAGGAAAGTGGCAGTGAGTTACATTTGCTGGGTCTTGAGGAGCTCCACAGACAGCAGCAGTTCTTTCATTTGGCCTCTGAGGTCCTGCAGCTCAGACTTCCGCTCCTCTGGCTCTGCCTTGGACTTGGTCTCCGCGCAGGGGCCTGGGCTGGGACTTCTGCGGCCAGGGGCTGAAGCCGCACTGGCCTTGAGCCCCTCTGACGGGGATGGGCTGGGCTTGAGGACGGGAGACTGGGAGTGTGAGCTGGGCATGGATGGCTGCGGAAGGAGGAGAGAGGTGGTCTAAAAATATTTTTGCCCCTGGCTGAGACCTCCATTCTGAATGCATTTGACTAATGAATGATGTCAGTGTTTCTTGCTCAAAATGAATCAAGTCAATTCTTCTGGTCATAACATACCGTAAGTTGTCTTCAGCGACCAGCCATGATTGCTAGGAGGGAGCTACAGTAGCCATTTGAAACACTGTTGCAGAGCATTCAGTTCGTACTGTAGCTGCAGAAGGCCATTTCATTTGGATTGAACAACTGATCCCCTGTTTCTCCCTCTGAAGTTATGTCAGGGCTGCTTTAATATTGTGTTCTCCTGCCTCCCATCACCTCAGGATATAGTTTTCATTCATTTCCTTATTTTCCTCTGCCGAGAGGGTCAACATCTAATTTTAAAGGATTTAAATGTCCAAGGAGCCAAAGGGTATCTTTAGTTCAACCTATAGAAGTTTGTAGCCCACAGTTACGGGGCTTGATGCGCAGGGATTAGTCACTCGATTTAAGTGGTACAGGTAAACAGCTGGTGCCCCCAGAGTCTGGTGGGTGCTTTGAGAGGGCCTCCAGTGGCACTGGCCTGCCCACACAGAGTCAGCGTGAGGTGCATGTCCGCTTTACTCCCCCACTGGGCATCTGAGGAAACGCTAACAAGACACACACGAGGATGGACATGAAGCTTTCATTAGAAACATGAGGATGCCCCCCCCCCCTTTCGACCTCTGTAGGACAACTAGCACCGTCTCCCAGTATGACTAAAAATCGGCCTTGCATTGGGCCTAGGTGGATTTGTTGGATTGCAAAAGAGCATTATTTTGTGAATGCATGTGAATATCTGCGTGAGTGCGTGTGACTGCATGCGTGTAAATGATTAACTGGACGTATGTGTACGTACATCTTGTGTGACCTCAGGGAGATTAATGCCAGAGGCTTGCGACTGTGTTGTACTGGAGCCGGTGGGATCAGGGTTCATCAAGATAAGAGGGCTTTCATACAGCAACAGGGTGGCTTACATACAGAGGGAGGGAGGGAGGGACGGCGAGATGGATGCCAGGAGGAAAACGACCTGGCAGGAGGACAGCGCCTATTAGTGAGGGATTGCCCAGAGGAACTGAGAGAGGTCTCAATGATTTAACAGAAGATCAGAAGACGGTTGCAGTTTTCCGAGGATGTATTAGTTAATATCTATAGACAAACCTGACTCAGTTTCTGAACGGAGACATATATTTTGCTGTTCTTTTTGGGGTGTTGTATCCTCTATATTAATTCCTCGCTGAGTGCAAATATTGGCCGAAGTGACTAATTTGCAGCAATAGCATCCATTTGGGATGATTTGTATTGGAATAGAGATAGATCTAATGTGCATTTGGGCCACTGATTCAGACTCAGAAAACTTTATTGCCATACATACAAAACAGTTGTTCTGGAATGAGGTTGGTGTAACACACATACAAGTTCAATACAGGTTAGACACTAACCAACGCAATCAGACACGTCAATGTCATTGTTACCTTTCTTGCGTCTATCAACTTTGGCTTGGGGCGGTCCTCTTCGTCAAACATGAAGGTTTTCTCCACGCTGATGTCCTTGTTTGGCTGAGAAGACAAAAATACAAAACAGGTCTGCTCAGTAGTTGACACACCTTGCCAGACAGCCTCACAGACACAGGCACACTCACAGGCACACTCACAGGCACACTCACAGGCTTGTTAATCTGTTTCTAAAGGAAAGCTTTCACATTACTCTTCAAGGAACTCAGTCAATCTCAGACAAATCGGAGCGATCTGACAGTTCTCCTCTCAGCCCTTCATGTAACTCAAATGTCTGCTATTCTTTTCATGTAACTCAAATGTCTGAGGTCTTTTCAAGTGGACATGTAGCAACCTATTCCCAATCTCACATCAACTCCCCCGACCCATCATGAGGTTCAGATAAGGTGCGATATCTGTGTATGGAATGCGGTGATGTACATTTGCTGTTCAGATAGGGCCCGCCAGCCAAATGTGTTTTTGAGAGGAATTTGATGTGCAAACGTAATGTATGGAGCGAGACTAACGTGTGTGGTTTTACAAGTCTGTGTGCAGAGTTGTGTCCTCAGTAGCGTGTTGGTATGTCTGTGTACTCACAGAGTGGCCTCCTCCAAACTGAGCGGGAAGCCTCTTGCCAGCCATCTTTGGTCTGTTAGCGGTGGGGTGAGACAGCTTCTCAGAGGTAGATGACAGATCATCAAAGCTCATCAGGTCTTCAAGAAACAGACCGAGACAGATGAGGGAGAGGAGTATAGAGAAAATGTAAATAACAACACTTTTCTTTACAAATGCAGACAGCAGAAAGATCCTAGGCTTTTCATGAAATGGAACAAAGAACTGAACAGAAATAAGACGCTGCAACCAAAACCACTGAACAGTAGTTGTTATTGTATCGCCTTGTGTTTTGCTTTCAATGAGAAATAGAATAACACACAGGTTTTTCATCTGAAGAGACACAGTTCTGGGAAGAAGACCAACTAAGGAATGGAGCTGTAATCACATTTCATTGTGAATTGTACACACTGAAACCGCCACACAGTATGACAATCTTTGAGAAAAACATGCAAGTAAGCACTATATAGTCCTACGGGTAACACGTAATAAACCATTTATAAAATTGTGTGATCACCATTTATTAATCATTACTCCCACACTTACAAACCATTTAGTAATCATTGGTAAAGTAGTAGTTTTTGCAGTCCCTAAAGTGAGCACGATTTATATAAATACTTAATGTTTTGAGTGACCTGCAATTTCTCACAAAAAAATGGGCATGCCATTGGTAGACATTCCAGCAATACCCGGTAAAAGAATAAGCAGAACGTTTAAGGAAATATACACAAATGTGAGAATAACTAGCTTAGTAACAATAACAAATGCGGGAGTAATAATTCATCATTTTTTTTTTGATTGCCTTAATTAAAAATAGATTATTAGGTACCCTTAAAATGACGTGTTAACATTCTATATAAAGACTATAGGCAGGACTTTTAGTAACATTACAGAACTCCCAGGGGAGTGAAGTTGACATAAAGGAGAATGAGGAGTGTTTTCCCCTGCTTGTTTTCACACCCTAATCCCACGGGGCTAATGACCTATGGTTTTAGCAGCTCTTTTGATGCTTTTAGTGAAGTGGGTCACAGACACGAGTCCCCAGGAAACTTCTACCTCCCATGATGACATGATTCTAAGAACTCACCTCGCCTAAACTCCCTTGTATTCCCTTAGCTCGATCTCCATGCCTTTATCTCTTCCTAAAAGCTTTTCTCTTGTGTATTCCTGTTTGTGATTGTCCTTGGCATGAAATGAGAGGTGATTTAAACCTAGCCAACCTCCCTCCCTCTTTCTCATCCTCTTTTATCCCTTCATCCTCCTCCTCTCTCCCTCTATCATCCAAAAACCTATTCACCCATGGGTTTAGAGGATTAAATCAACACATTAGCGACACAAACTCTAAAAATAAAAACAAAGTATTTTAGTAATTTGGGATTTTACGGAGCTGTCAATATATCTTACAGCATTTGATCATGTGTTACAGTAGGCCTGAATTGCTTCAGAGAGGAAATTGTGATGCTGAAATTAAACCAGTCGACTTTGAATGCGTTTCAGAGTTTACGGATGTCTCATTTTGCATCTGTGATGCAGTGTGAATCTACCGGTACGTGTCAAAGGGCAAACCAAACACACGAAATATGCAGAATGTTAGTAAAAAACTAAGCTCTTAAATGGGCACATAAAGGGTACTGGACTTTTTAAATGTTGGAAGGAAAAATGGAAAAGAATGTCCCCGAATCAACCTTTAAAGAAAAAAGAACAAAGGCAACAGTAAACATGTCGTCGCCCACAAATGAATATCTGAATGATTAAAAAGGGGTTTCAGCTCATCCGCCTCTTTTTAGGTCAGTGTTTCCTGTTCTTGGGAACATTACTCCAACAGCCTGTTGTGGCAGGAGGAGTAATCCACAACTCCAATATGGATCTACTGCACTAATCCTCAGTTTAGATAGAACACCATCAGCCAGTAGCAACTCATCCCAAAACTCAATTAAAAACACAGAGGGACCTATTGCAGAATGCTACACACACACACAACTGGTGCTGGTGGTACGCAGGAGAGAACGACTGCCACCTCTCATTGAAGCCAGAGGTTAAAGGCTGACCCTGGTACTGCAGGCAGTTAGCATCCCCCATTCTAGTGATTGGAAAAATCTTTATGGTAAATCTCCTTGCAAATAAAAAAATGTTTAAAAGACAATCATGGTACCAAGAATTGCTTCTAATACACCAGATGTCCTTGAACTGATTTAGTTGCTAATGGCAGCCTGCAGTACCTCGATCTGCCTCAGTTACTCAATGAGAGGGAGCAGCACTGAGCTAGCCTGCAACATCACTCCCCAGAGTAGCTCTAACCGCACATGTTATGTCTCCATGAGACGCCATCTTAACCCACTTCATTTGGCTTCAATGCACTATTGAGTCTTCACATAAGAATGAATGGTGTCACGTGGTCGATGGCTTCGTCCATTGATATTCAGTCATTGGTGGTACTCCACATGGACAGGCACACAGACACTTGAAATGGGACATAGTGGAGGGCCATAACTGTAGGTAGGTACTGCTAATGGATGCAAAAACAATAAGGTCTGCGCACACTGGAGAAAAGGCATCATTACCGAAATGTCTATAAGCAAGTATTGAACTGTAAAATGAACGATGTAAGCTCTTTATATTTGAAAAACATTCGTAGCGTAATGTAGGTTGAAAATGGCTGATCTGAGCACTGATACGTGTCTAAATTGGAACACAGTGGCTGTACAGTGCTATAAATTACGTCAAAGCTCTGGTTCTGCGCTTCACAGCTCTGTATGGGTTTTAACTGACAGCCGTTCTGAACATGAGCATCACACGCGACAAGTTGCCCCCCTCCCTCCCATTAATTGTGAAAGAAGAAGTGTTGTCTGGGTGAGGGAAATGCTGTAAATTAAGAGGACTCAATCTATTTTGAAAGATGACATTTAGGATTAAAATAAATACCAATTTGATGTCCTACAAGCAAGCCAAACACCCGTGAGTCCAAATATGCACATCCCATTCTCTTTATCATGTCATATACAGTGTCAACATTTATGATCACTGTGTTCGATGTATAGTTAAAAGATGGCATCGTGTCATACCCTGGGATGTTCTGAACACAATGAGCTTGTGTGTGTCTATTGTGACAAGCTTTCAAATTATGCCCTCCTGACCCAGATCACCATTTAAAATGGACCGTTCTAGGATTGCGTAAACAACAACAGCAATTGTGTGGATGGCGGGGATGCAGGCTTGTGTTCCAAACAAAACTACAAGTGAGCGTGTTCTAGTTCCTCAACAGCGCAGCTAGGAGAGTTAAAAAAAATAAAAAGCACCTTGTGACTCTTCTTTGAGTCATTGAAACCTCCAAACTGTGCTCTTTTAATTGCCACCATGCTTATGCATTTTCATATTTCTTCTGTAAGAAACATTTAAATGCAGCCCTATCAATATAGGCCAAATCCCACAAGTGTAAAGGAACTGTATTTTACCACAGCTATATAGACTTAACTGGTTTTATGCATTTCATTAACATTTTTATTTAAACAGGTGTCAGAGTCGTGTGTATAGGTGGCAGGGAAGTCAGGCGCAGGAGAGTCAAACGGAGTCTTTTAATATAAGTCCACTTGACATGCTCCAAACACTAAATACGTACATACATAAACGAACATGGGTACGAGGACCCGTCGCGCACCTATACAACATAAAACAACACTTGACAAAACAATCTCTGACAAAGACATGAGGGGAAACAGAGGGTTAAATACACAACAGGTAATAAATGGGAATGAAAACAGGTGTGGGAAGACAAGACAAAACCAATGGAAAATGATGGCTAAAAGGCCGGTGACGTCAACCGCCGAGCACCGCCCGAACAAGGAGAGGCAACGACTTTGGCAGAAGTCGTGACAACAGGCAAATTCTTATTTACAATGACGGCCTACACCGGCCAAACCCGGACGACGCTGGGCCCATTGCGTGACGCCCAATAATGGCCGGTTGTGATACATCCTGGATTCGAACGAGGGTGTCTGTTGCCTCGTTAGACCGCTGCGCCACTCAGGAGGTTATACGCATAAAGAAACATTCAACCTAAGAAGCTGGAAGTGTATATACAGTTTTATAGATGAAACGTGACCCTGTGTTTGGAGCAAGCTGTGCATAACTAATAATGATGTCACGGAGCTGTATAATCGTGAAGTATATATATATACCGCCGGTGCTCGGCGGTTGATGTCATCTATCTATCTATCTATCTATCTATCTATCTATCTATCTATATATATATATATATATATAATTGCATGGCTTGTTAAAGAGGTTTTACTGCTAGGAATTTCTTCTAAATAAAAAGTGGAGTCATTACATACCCATGTCAAGGGCTTTGTCCCCCCAGTCACCCGACAGTGTTTTTGGTTTGCTGGGTAACGTTGGCTCAAAATCAGACTTTGGAAGTGTGGAAGGCACCTCTCCATTGTGCCTGTAGGGGAGGGGGATAACAACAGTAGCAAAACATTACTAGAGCTGTGAACAGTAGTGGCAGTAATACAATCCTAATAGCTGGAGTTATAGGTACATTACGTTAGGAATGCAACTGGACTTCAAAAAGGCCTTTGTGCTACACGTTGAGACTTAAAATAGCAAAACAGGAAAGATCATTTTCAGCGTGAATGCAATCATTTCGAAGCCATAAACAAATGCCTGAAACTAAATATACTGGTTATCAATAGTTGTAGTTTGAAGCTGTTCGTCCTCAAATGCATCTATACCACCTCAGCAGACCTACGATCCATCTACATCGTATACGTTCGACTAGTTTCTAGAGTATACAGTACCTGCCTGGCACCCTGGCCTCACTCAAACCTTGACTGCTCAGCTGGAGCGGGTCCAGAAGGGAGCGTGCAGAACCATTCTGGGCGAGTCGTACACCAGCTATGGGGAAGCCCATGAAACCTTAGGAATCATGTCCCGGGAGAACTGATGGAAGCAGATCTGCCTGACATTTGCCAAATCTCGGCAGAGCTCCCAGTTTGCACACTGGCTCCCCCCAACGAGACAGCAGGTCACTGGACATAATCCACAACAGCCATAAACTGAACGCTCCCATGACACAGACAAGCTGCTATCAGAACTCTCCCATCCCATACTTCACCTAAACTGATCAACACACACCATACAGCCCAGACGCCTAAGAAATGCCTACATAACAACTCTTGTATTTTATAAAGTGGTCACCTTGCTATTGTTGCTTTGTATACATTGCATATTTTAAATGGTACCATATTAAACGTTTATGCTAGTTTAGGATTTGACTATTGTATTATTAGGATTGTAAATTGGTGTACAACTTAGTCTATGACTGCGAATTTGCCAATAAAACCTACTACTGCACAATGTTGTCCTTCCTCAAGTGAATATCCAATATGAACAAAGGGAAAGCTGCAAGAACAGGGGGACAGGTAGAAGGATGGGAGGCTTACTTGGCCCCTAGGGAGGGTGCGAGAGGCTTGTCTGGACGTTTTGGGGGGAGGACGCCTGGTTTACTCTTGCCTGGCGGGGGGACAGGTTTCTTGGGTGGGACCAGAGGGGCAGTAGGCTTTGACAGTTTTTGATCTGTCTTGTCACCTTCACACACAGAGAGAGACAGAGAGAGAGACAGAGAGACGGGATGATCATTGTGACAAAATTTTTCACATTGTATGCACAGTACTGTATACATTTCAAGATCATGGAGGTTGCACGAGGTCCTGGTTGTTTTAGGCACATTCATTCTTCATTCTCGGCTGCCAGGACATGTAAGCATCAACTATTCCCAGGGATATTCCACTGAAATATTAAAATAGACAACCCCTAATCTCATTAGGGAAATGCTTCATTCCTGACAGAGAAATAAACAAACAAACAACGCTGTGACAAATTATTCATATGCATAGAGGGCGATAAGATATGCAAAGCACGAACAAGTGTAAAACAGCAACGTGTTTCTTTAAGCTAATCGAGGCCTAGAGAGAAGGGAAGTGTCACCGTGTCCCTGAAGTCATCCTTTGAACGGGGTTAGTGCCAGGGCGAAGGAAAGATTTTTCAGCCACCCTGAGGACTGCCAGTGACATCACTTCTGTAACGTACAGTGAATGTGTGTAAGTGCAGCACTTCACGTTAATACCAAAGAGCCTTCGTGCATGAAATGGGCAAATGTGCAAGAAGCCCAGATGTAAGCCAAAAACAGACATAATCTAGGCTAAAGGACTGCTAATAAAGGCCTGTCACAATAGATTGCCTGGAAGAAAAAACATGCAGTAGCCGTCCGCTCACTGTCACATTGTCCCTCCATTTACCCTGGTGACATCATAACGCTACATGCAAATAACATTTTTAACTAGGCAAGTCAGTTAAGAACAAATTCTTATTTACAATGACGGCCTACCCCGGCCAAACCCGGATGACGCCGGGCCAATAGTGAGCGGCCCTATGAGACTCAGACTAAAACCCTGGGGCTACGATTGCTTTTTATATCTAAGGGAATTTTAGGATGAAACTAAAAGAAAACTTACATTAAACTCATAAAAAGCTAAACACTTAGGCTAAATGTATATTTTTGTTAATTACCTGACACTTTTATCCAGAGTTACTAAGTAAAAATAAAGTACAGGACATATAAATTAGAAGTGAATTGCTAAATATATACTGAACAAAAATAAACACAACATGCTACAATTTCAAAGAGTTTCAGTTCAAATAAGGAAATCAAATCAATTGAAATAAATCATTAGGCCCTAATCTATGGATTTCACATGACTGGGAATACAGAAATGCATCTGTTGGTCACAGATACTGTACCTTAAAAAAAAAGTAGGGGCTTGGATCAGAAAAGCCGTCAGATTCTGGTGTGACCATTTGCCTCATGCAGCGCGACACATCTTAACAGAGTTGATCAGGCTGTTGATTGTGGCCTGTAGAATGTTGTCCTACTGCTCTTCAATGGCTGTGCGAAGTTGCTGGATATGGGCGGGAAACTGGAACACGTCGATCCAGAGCATTCCAAACACGCTCAATGGGTGATATGTGTGGTAAGTGTCTGGTAAGTGTGCAGGCGAGACATTTTCAGCTTCCAGGAAATGTGTACAGGTCCTTGCGACATTGGGCTGTGCATTATAATGCTGAAACATGAGGTGATGGTGGCGGATTATTGGCACGACAATGGGCCTCAGGATTTCATCACGATATCTATGTGCATTCAAATTGCCATCGATAAAATGCAATTGTGTTCGTAGCTTATGCCTGCCCATACCATAACCCCACCATGGGGCACATTGTTCACGTTGACATCAGCAAACCATACATGTGTTCCGGCGTTGTGAGGCCGGTTGGAAGTACTGCAAAATTCATTCTCTAAAACACCGTTTGAGGCGGCTTATGGTAGAGAAATTAACATTTCATTATCTGGTAACAGCTCTGGTGGACATTCCTGTAAAAATAATAAAAAACTATTTCACCTGTATGACATACAAACAATCATAGCGTCATGACATTTTTACAGTGAAGATTTCTGGTATATACTTTTTTATTTATTGTATTCGTATTGTGTAACTGTAAAACATCAGATTACTTTTAAATGGATACGAACTGCAGTCCTCACATTTGAATAATATTCCTTGAATTATTTGGTGAAATGTCTAATGGTAAATTTAATTCACAATTTACATTGCATATATGCTTGGTCTCTAAGTGTGTATCTCTGAGCTGAGGTTTACTCAATAATTGAATGCGAAGACATCGATTGCAAGATATTAGCTCCTTGTTGCTTGGCCTCTTAATAATTGCAAAACGGTAAACCTAGACACGTGCATCTTATAGTATTCCGAGTGGCGGCGCAAGGCTAGCAACCTTGACTATACCCACTGGATAAGATTATGGGCCTAAAGCAGTCACAGATAATGGAGTCAGATTGATGCGTACTTTATTATTACTATATTCAAACTAAATGTTTGGATCATTTCCAACCACCTACATAATAGTGACTCATCCAATTGATTGGGGATACTCTATATCACACTACAGAAATAGTGTGGTCTACATCTTATCATGAGGTATTCTAACTCAGGTGAGCAGAAACTCAAGACTTCTTTAACATATGATGGAAGTTTGCTAGTCCACAAAAATGATGGAAGTAATATTGAATCACGATTGATTCACAATTGATTGATTCACCATTGAATTACGTAAAAGTGTTGCAGAGATGGAGTATACAAAAAGGGCCTGAAAACAAACACACACAAAAAGTAAGTCAGAAGACAGGCCTGTGATATGTCTTCAGCAGATAGATCCACCTCCTTGTTTCTTATAATAAGTGACTAATTACAGAGACAACTTAATCACCGTGTTAACGGCACACTCACAACAAACACTTTGTCCAACCTTACGTCTGACAATTGTTAACAACCTCTCCAGCCTTCTTACGCAAATCAGTTGTTCCCCTTCGCTTCCCCTCTCTCAAATCATAGATGAGGCCCAATCGAGTTGACTTATTTGATTAGTTCCCTGGCATTAGTGTGTTAACTGTAAACATGAACATCCCAGAGACGTTGGTCAGGAAGCTGACTGCCTGTTCTTAAAACATGTTGAAAAAGTAGCACATTGGTGTCGAGCAACAGCGTCTCAGTGACACAATTCACATTAAAATACCAGACAATGGGCTGCAGCTGACTGTTCTGAAACCAACAGGGATTATGGCTAGGCGATATGGCCTAAAAATCACATCATGAGTCTTTTCAAACTTATGGGCAATTCACAAAATCTATCTAGATTTTTTTTTAACGTTCTCTCTAAATATGCTCAGTTGCACAATTAAAAGGTAAAAACAACAACATTTGTTACAAATTTAACCAGAAATATGCACAATGCACATCCACTAAATGACCAACATCTGGTAGCAGGTAATTTAGGCAATTTAGAAAACAAGCCCACCTGGTAGTGAGTAACCAGCTAATAGTTATATTTAAAGTCTGCCCACTAGGATCTATTTGCTTGCTAACAATGAATACACCCTCCTGTCAGTCTCCAACTGTTTGAACAACAGTCTGTTCTCTTTGTTAAGATGTTGAAATCAGCGGCCTACCTGGATAAGGTGCTTATTTCTCAGAATGAGAACAATTTGCCAATTCGTTACACACACACACACACACACACACACACATTGTACATTTATAAAACAGACTACTTCGGAAAGTATTCAGACCCCTTTACTTTTTCCACATTTTGTTACGTTACAGTCTTATTCTAAAATGGATTAAATAAATAAATACAAATCCTCAGCAATCTACACAAAATACCCTATAATGACAAAGTGAAAACAGGTTAGGAAATTTCTGCAAATGTAATAAAAATAAATAAATTGAAATGCCTTATTTACATAAGTATTCAGATCCTTTGCTATGAGACGCGAAACGCAGCTCAGATACATCCTGTTTCCATTGATCATCCTTGATGTTTCTCCAACTTTATTGGAGTCCACCTGTGGTAAATTCAATTGATTGGACAAAAGACACCTAAAGACTCTCAGACCATGAGAAACAAGATTCTCTGGTCAGATGAAAGCAAGATTGAAATCTTTGGCCTGAATGCCAAGCGTCACACCTGGAAGAAACCCTGCAACATCCCTACTGCGACGCATGGCGGTGGCAGCATCATGCTGTGGGGATGTTTTTCAAAGGCAGGGACTGGGAGACTAGTCAGGATTGAGGCAAAGATGAACGGAGCAAAGTACAGAGCGATCCTTGATGAAAACCTGCTCCGGAGTTCTCAGGACCTCAGACTGGGGCGAAGGTTCACCTACCGACAGGACAACGACCCTAATCACACAGCCAAGACAATGTAGGAGTGGCTTCGGGACAAGTCTCTGAATGTCCTCGAGTGGCCCAGCCAGAGCCCAATCGAAAATCTCTGGAGACCTCAAAATAGCGCTGCAGCGACACTCCCTATCTAACCTGATAGAAGTTGACAGGATCTGCAGAGAATGGGAGAAACCCAAATACAGGTGCCAAGCTTGTAGCATCATACCCAATAAGACTCGATGCTGTAATTGCTGCCAAAGGTGCTTCAACAAAGTACTAAGTAAAGGGTCTGAATATTTCAGTTAAATTAGCAAAAACACATTTTGCTTTATCATTATGGGGTATTGTGTGTAGATTGATGAGGATTATTTTTAAAAAATGAATACGGCTGTAACGTAACAAAATGTGTAAAAAGTCAAGGGGTCTGAATACTTTCCAAAGGCACTGTAAGACAGTGGATAAAATGCTGCTAGCGGTATGTGGTACCACAATGCTGTGCACGACAGAAAACGACCAAAAATGTTCGACAATGTTATTCATTGATACTCGTCTTAGTAGGGTCTGCTTTGTTTCAAATTTTGGGAGTCGATACATAAAAAGAGTATCACAAAAGGTTAAGTTCTCCTCTATCACAGAACAAATCATGTCTCAATGCGTTTCGTTGTCCATACGACCGATTATGTTGGACCAAACCTCAAATGTAAATAGCAAGTTGAAGTTGCTTGTTGTCAGAGAGGAAGACGATCTTTCGTCTTTGTTGCGAGTGGCAAGGGGTGGGGCTTGATGTCTGTGTCTGAGTGGGAAGGTGCGCAGTGCACACAGCACAGAAGGAGCGAAGGAGACAGGACCACACACCTCCAAAGAGATGCATAATGTCTCCTATCATAGAATTTCTATAGGATCAATTACTTAAACCATCCATATTATATGTGAAGTAGAGGCCAAAGTGCTCTCAAATTTCTGATTGCAATTCACTGTACATCTGATTGTCCAATAACTGTGTAAACCACATCTTAATAAAGAGAAGGCTGAAGAGGACACGACTGTTGTTTTTATCCAAGACGACACAACGTGTGAAGTGCAAAGATGAGACTGTTCTCCTCTAATAGCCTGTGGTAGGATATTCTATGGTCAGGTAGGCATAGCAGGACTGGTGCAGCTGCTGCTCACTGACTAAGTGAGGGGACCAAAAGGATATTTGCATCATCATTTCCCTACAAGTGGATCAACTGTCAACACAAACACTACAAGGATGTGAATCCCTGTGTTTCTCTTGATCTGTATGGACAGGTGTCTGTCTTGAGTCTAGACCCTTGGGATCAGCTTTAGTGAGCATATACAGTTAGTTAGTCATGAAGTTATTCGTGAGATTTTAAGAGGGGCCCAAACACAAAGGCAAATGTCAAAATTACAGCTTACATCTTCCAGGTGCAAATGCTCAAGCCAGAGCAAACTCTTCATTGGTGTGAGACTTAAGACTAATTTATACTATATGGAGACTAAAGGTTTGGCACGTAGCAGTGTCGCAATGTCGCTTTTTCGTAACTACACACACAACCACAACAGGGCCAGGTTGTGTAGTAACACTAATATAAAAATGTATGTGATATTTGAGAGAATGTGACCGGCGTGAGCCTATTGACCTCCTCTGGAGAGCCACGTCCCTTGGAGCTGATTGGAAGGTGGGAAGTGTTGGCAGCACCCAGAGAGGAGAGGGGAAAGGTTTCTCATCCTTTAATGGGAAAGGGCAGGTAGGTGGAAGTTTGGGGAAGAAGGCGAAATTTACCTCGGTCCTCAGGATGCGCATGCAGGGGCTTCTTGTCAGCCAACGGGACCTCGGGTTTGCGAGCTGAAAAGAGAAACATGTTCCTGTTGGTTAGTAACGTCCTCCTCTCTTTACAAATCGCTCTACGAGTCTATGAGGACAGCCACTCGTACACAGAGCAAACTGAACAGACATTCTGCAAGCAGGAGGAGGATGTGAGACACTCAAGTGTTTCCTGTGCAGACTAAAAGGGAGAGTACAGAAATCTTTGCTGTGCTCTGCAAGCACCTGAAACTTCAGATAGGAGGCGTTCTTGCAATAAGTATTAACACCATTTGGAAACATGAACCTAAAAGAAGAGAAAACTCAGATTTTTTCCAATCAACACAGGGACACATCAATGATGTCGCTCCCGCTGCTGGTGATTCTTTGATCCACCTCTAAGCAGACGACACCATTCTGTATACCGCTGGCCCTTCTTTGGACACTGTGTTAACTAACCTCCAGACGAGCTTCTATGCCATTCTATGCCAGACGAGCTTCTATGCCATACTCTCCTTCCGTGGCCTCCAACTGCTCTTAAATGCAAGTCAAATTAAATGCATGCTCTTCAACCGTTGCTGCCCGCACCTGCCCGCCCGTCCAGCATCACTACTCTGGACGGTTCTAACTTAGAATACGTGGACAACTGCAAATACCTATGTGTCTGGATAGACTGTAAACTCTCATTCCAGCGTCACATTAAAACATTAAAACATCTCCAATCCACTAATTAAATCTAGAAACGGCTTCCTATTTCGCAACAAAGCATCCTTCACTCATGCTGCCAAACGTACCCTCGTAAAACTGACCATCCTACCGATCCTCGACCTCAGCGATGTCATTTACAAAATAGCCTCCAACACTCTACTCAACAAATTAGATGCAGTCTATCACAGTGCCATCCGTTTTGTCACCAAAGCCCCATATACTACCCACCACTGCGACCTGTGTGCTCTCGTTGGCTGGCCCTCGCTTCATATTCGTCGCCAAACCCACTGGCTCCAGATCATCTACAAGTCTCTGCTAGGTAAAGCCCAGCTCACTGGTCACTATAGCAGCACCCACCTGTAGCATAAGCTGCAGTAGGTATATCTCACTGGTCACCCCCAAAGCCAATTCCTCCTTTGGCCTCCTCTCCTTCCAGTTCTCTGCCGCCAATGACTGGAACGAACTGCAAAAATCTCTGAAGCTGGAGACTCTTACCTCACTCACTAGCTTTAAGGACCAACTGTCAGAGCAGCTCACAGATCACTGCACCTGTACATAGCCCATCTATAAATAGCCCATCCAACTACCTCCATCCCCCATACTGTTATTTATTTTGCTCTTTTGTACCCCAGTATCACTCCACACTCATCTTCTGCACATCTATCACTTCCACTGTTTAATTGCTATATTGTAATTCCTTCGCCACCATGGCCTATTTATTGCCTTACCTCTCTTATCCTACTTCATTTGCACATGCTGTATATAGATTTTTCTACTGTATTATTGATTGTATGTTTGTTTACTCCACGTTTAACTGTGTGTTGTTGTATGTGTCGAACTGCTTTGCTTTATCTCGGCCAGGTCAGTTGCAAATGAGAACTTGTTCTCAACTAGCCTACCTGGTTAAACAAAAAAATTAAATTAAAATAAAGACAGATATCTAGGTGAAAGGTGCTTAATAGAAAAGCCAAGTCAATCTACATACAATACTTCATAATGACAAAGCAAAAACAGGTTGAGAAATTTAATTTATAAATTAGGCAGCAATTACAGCATTGAATTTTCTTGGGTAGGACACTACAAGCTTGGCACACCTGTATTTGTGAAGTTTCTCCCATTCTTCTCTGCAGATCCTGTCAAGATCTGCCATGTTGGCTTGGCAGCTATTTTGAGGTCTCTCCAGAGATGTTCGATTGGGTTCAAGTCCAGGCTCTGGCTGGGCTACTCAAGGAAATTCAGAGACTTGTCCTGAAGCCACTGCATTGTCTTGGCTGCGTGCTTAGGGTTGTTGTCCTGTTGGAAGGTAAACCATTGCCCCAGTCTGAGGTCCTGAGCACTTTGGAGCAGGTTATCATCAAGGATCTTTGTACTTTGCTCCATTCATCTTTGTCTCGATCCTGACTAGTCTCCCAGTCCCTGCAGTTGAAAAACATCCCCACAGCATGATGCTGCCACCACCATGCTTCACCGTAAGGATGGTGCTAGGTTTCCTCCAGACGTGACACTTGGAATTCAGGTCAAAGAGATCAATCTTGGTTTCATCAGACCAGAGAATCTTGTTCTCATGGTCTGAAAGTCTTTCGGTGTTTTTTGGCAAACTCCAAGGGGGATGTCATGTGCCTTTTACTGAGGATGGCTTCTGTATGGCCACTCTACCATAAAGGCCTGACTGGAGGAGTGCTGCAGAAATGGTTGTCTTTCTGGAAGGTTCTCCCATCTCCACAGAGGAACTCTGTCAGAGTGACCATCAGGTTCTTGGTCACCTCCGTGACCAAGGCCCTTCTCCGCGGATTGCTCTAGGATGAGTTTTGGTGGTTCCAAACATCTTCCATGTAAGAATGATGGAAGCCACTGTGTTCTTGGGGACCTTCAATGCTGCAGAAAGGTTTTGTTTATAACCCATCCCCAGATCTGTGCCTCGACACAATCCTGTCTCGGAGTTCTACGGACAATTCCTTCAACCTCACAGCTTGGTTTTTGCTCTGACATGCACTGTCAACTGTGGGACCTTATATAGACAAGTGTGTGCCTTTCCAAATCATGTCCAATGAATTGAATTTACCACAGGTGGACTCCAATCAAGTTGTAGAAACATCTCAAGGATGATCAATGGAAACAGGATGCACCCGAGCTCAATTTCAAGTCTAATAGCAAAGGAGCTGAATACTTGTGTAAATAAGGCATTTGTTTTTTAATTTAAAAAAATTAGCAAACATTTCTAAAAACCTATTTTTACTTTGTCATTATGGGGTAGTGTGTAGATTGCTGAGGATTTGTTTCTATTTAATCAATTTAAGAATAAGGCTGTAACTTAACAAAATGTGGAAAAAGTCAAGGGGTAGGAATATTTTAAAGGCACTGTATCATGTCAACCAACAACTGTAAATCATCCATTTTCTGTGACATGGTTAAAAAAATTAAATAAGATTTAATTGAACCATTTCCATAGTTCCTTAATCATGATGATTCATTTGTGTGTACCCCTTTAAGAGCATCCCATGATCAGTAGAATGAAAAAAATGAAGGCCCCATGAAATGGGTCTGGTTTGGGCTAGAGACGAGTGGTTTTCAGCATTGTAATAGTGCAACCACAGACACAAAGCAATGCTCTGTTTGTTTCTATGGCAGAGGCTAGAGCTAAGCCTAAATCAGACTTGCCTGCGCCAATGGTTCTCAGAGACTAAGTAAAATGATAAAATAACTTGGCTTGTGATGCGCGCCCCTTTCATTAAAGATGCACCCCTTTTCAATTTTAATTTAAAATGACCCAAATCTAATAGCTAAATCTAAGTGCCTGTAGCTCAGGACATGCATATTAATGATTGAAATTTGAAAGGAAACACTTTGAAGTCTGTGGAAATGCGAATTTAATGTAGGAGTATATAAAACATTAGATCTGGTAAAAGGGATTTTGTTTCTTACAAGCTCATGCTAATCACATTAGCCGTTAGCTCAACCGTCCCGAGGTCGGGACACCGATCCTGTATTAAACTATACAAATTTTACATCAGCATGAGCGCACCGGACTTGAAACAACGACACAGATGTTACCATGCTCCCAAATCAAAATGCCATGTTAATTCCACAGGTCAAGTTTGTTTTTAAGTGAGTGTTAAATTTGAAAAAAAAAATCAAGATTAGGAAAAGTTTTGCGGCACACCTGATTGAAAACCACCGCTCTAGAGATGTAGATCTATGGCAAAGTTAAGACCTCCGGGTATAGTGGGTTAAATCGCATTAACAGCCGGGATGAGGGCCCTAGAAGTCTGCTACATGAGACTACAGTGGGCCATTAGACAGGAGTCAAAGGCTCCTAAATATCTACATGCGTCATGTCTCTGTTCGCCTTAGTAGACAATCAAGGATTCAGATCTGGACTGAATTTACAATATGGTACAAGACAAAGTTGGGGAATTCATAGATGTTTATTTTCCCTGAATCCCAAACCCCCCGGGGTCAAAGTGCAACACAGGCCTCTCAGTTCAAGGCAGGAAGTGCATTAATTAATAACGTGACAATTTAGCCCCCCCCCTCCCGGTGCTTCACAGCTATCGCCGTCACCACTTCTGAGAAAATCGTTCCAATCTATAAATCATTTGAGCAAGCGAGGAAGCGATTAGAACACGCCATCGCATTCTTTCTGGCCATTACCCCCAAGACCGGCTGCCTTGTCAACCAAACCGATGGAGACGTGAACGACTAATTACAATCATGATCACCTCTGGAGCATTCATAACTAGGGATTATGATATTAGGTGACAAGGTGCACCGATAGACAAGCAGAGGTACATGTTTGTGTTCTTCTGCCCATATTGATTGATAATGTACTAACACTCGGCAAGAGACAACACCAGTGGGGAAGTTTGAAAACGTAGTGAAGAGTCACATGCAAAACCACAGGTTCCTGCTGTTCCTCTCTGTTAATTGATAGTGATCTACTTTTACCAAGGGCGCAACTTTGTTTAAGAAGTGGGGGGGGGGGACATAATTATTTTTTTTAATCCAGCCGGATAAACACTCAAAACTGCTTACCCGACCGCTTGGAGGTGCCTGCATGGTTCTAAAGCACACCCGTACCTCGTTGTGTGTCACATTCCAATTATAAAAACTGGGGGGGGGGGGCAAAAATGGCATTTCAGAATGTGATAGACATGTGGTCCGCCCCCCAGTTCCCAGTGAAAGTTACGCCCCTGACTTTTACAATCGTTGACATTATCGTCTAAAAAGGAGGTTGACGACAGTCACACGTTCATAATAAGCAGGCCTTACCTATGCTTTTTGATGGTGGGGGTGGCTTCTTGGGTCTCTGAAAAACAGAAAGTAGGTCAATGTGACAGAGGACTTCTCATTCAGCTACAGTAGCACTCGTTAGTTTAAATATCATCAGACTCCCAGCAGATGCACCATGATGGCCAACAAGCAGAGAGTGAAAGAGCACTTTAATGCTCCACTGTATTCGGTTTAACATTCAGGGAATATGTTCAAAATGAGAGTACGTAGTGAGGTAACAAGTCAAGCCTCTTTCTAAAGAAAAGCAACCCAAAATACCTGGAGTTACACAAGCTGACAAGTCATAATGCACTGACAGTACAATAGTAAGGACAGCCAATAGGCTTATTTAAGCATAGATAACATTTTTTTATTAAGACGTCGGAGAGTCTCTCTGCATCTAGCTACTTGAATAGGCGCTATGGCAACAAAGAAAGGTGCCCTGGGTTTAACGGTTTGTTCAAGGGGACAATGTGTTCATGTTTTTTCAGTGACCCAACTACATTTCTTTACTTTGGCTCAGGTGCATCACGTTTAACAAAGAAGAATGTCAGGGTCGGTTCAATCATTGTTGGTTCTTGTTCATCAGTTTCTTAAAATTCTTCCGAATTCTTGTTATTCCTTTCTGCCTGGCTTCTGTAATACATACAAACATGTTTCGACTTTATTCTTACCTGACTCCAATTTAAAACAGTACGTCAATCGAAACACAAGGCTTCGAGTGCCACAGATGCAGATAACGCTGCAGCTGTTCCATGTAGTAAGCCTGAGCAACGCACTGTGCCGAATCACTGATCTACAAATCAACTAACACTTTGATCCCGAGTTAGAAAGAATCAGGCCCATCAGTGTGTGAGAGTACGGAGGGCTGAGGAGTGACACCGGGCCTCTAATGCTGCTGAGGCAAGAGCATCAGTCAGAAGAGAAGCACGTGCTCCAAATGAAAATAACAAGCAATTCATTTTCCGTTCTACAATGATCTTAAAGTCGAGATCTGCGAAGGTTGAAACAACGCCACTTGGTCTCCCCAGGCTCATGCATTTATTGTTTTTATTTTCTTTTTGAAAAGGAGACGTGTCCAGCCAAGAATAATCAAATAAATCGCAGCACATCCTCTATTTGCTCTGCTTTGTTGTTTGATGACAACTTCCATGGCAACTGTCCTCATTAAGGCTTTATCTGAGAATGAATTGCAGCCAAACTGTGGTAGCTACCACCAGTATCTAATCTGAGAGCTATAAGTGATGTGTTTTACATGCTGTGGTCACGAGGGCCGCAGCATGAAGAATCACAGGGAATGTGGGACTTTACATTTTCTATACATTAAAAAGTGTGAAACTGGGAAAATATTTAAATAATAAAAACAATATTCACTCTATTTTACTAGGATGTATCCTGTAACCATCCAAAAACAGAGACTTCTTTATAACATGCTCACAATAACAACATAGAAATAAAGATGAAGAAAAAAAGAGAGAAGGGAAGAGAAAGTGAGAGAGACTGGCCTGACCGCCTCTCTTAATGGAGAATTGTTCATGTCTGCCCTCTACTGAGCATCTAGCAGAACAGAGAACATAAAGGGCAACAGGGAGATCCATTATGGAGCAAGAACTTCCTAATGCTCTGGGCCAGAAGCCCATTCACCACCACTGCTGCTTGACCTCCATATGGTGAGGCAGAGCACTATGGTCTCTCCACCGGGCCGTGACACAACGACAGCAGCCACTGTGTGGGCCGGGGAGGCGACAGAGTTAATAAACAGGGACATTGAAGTTCAAGTACCAGGAACTTTACTTACAATTATAAAAGGAGTATTTTAGTCTGCTCTTAAAATAACTTCCCTGAAATTCAACCTTAACATATTAAAATAATTTAGCTGGAGGATACTTTTTTTGAAGGCAAAGACTCACAAAAGTGATATTTTGCACTTCTCTTTAAACAGAACAGCTGTGAGGGGGCTTAGCTAGAGATGAGATCAACACTGAGAGCTCAGTAACTAGAACGCGTAGAAATATCTAGAGAAAGCATCATTTCCCGTCTAAAGTGTATGATGACTTATAGGAGACTCCTGACAGAGACCCCAATCTGACCAGTCAACAGAACATTCCCAGGCTACCACTCTCATTAGACTTGCTCTCCATATCAAGGGAAGAGTACCACATGATTTCCGTGAGCATACACCAACACCATGTACTCTAACACAAGCATGTGGAAAGCCCAGCCTACCTCTTCTGCTTCCTGCTTGGGAGACAGTTTGACTGATCCTCTTGATGTGGGAGCCGGCTGCAAAATAAAGGGAAATAGTTTACGTTTTAATAATGAAACATGTATGATCATTACACAAATGACTGACTTTACACATAGGCAATCAAGGGATAAGACCACTAGGGAACACATACTGTATGTGATCTGGAGTTCACTATTTCTTTCATCATACCTCTTTGTCTGCGTCTGACATCACAGCCACAAAGTTGTCAGGAAAAACTCCCTCTTTACCTCCGATCTCCCCTCTCCACCACCCCGGCTCCCCTGTGTCCTGAAACATAACAACTTTACTGGTCAAGCATTTTTCAAACATTACCATGAAAAGGCTAGGATAAAATAACATAGCAAAGACTCCTAAGGGAGTCCCAAGTGGCGCAGCGGTCTAAGGCACTGCATCTCAGTGCTAGAGGTGTCACTACAGACCCTGGTTCGATCCCGGGCTGTATCACAACCGGCCATGATCGGGAATCCCATAGGGCGGTGCACAATCTGCTGAGTGTCGTCCGGGTTAGGTGGTTTGGCTGGGGTAGGCCATAATTGTAATTAAGAATGTGTTCTTAACTGACTTAGTTAAATAAAATACAAATAAAAGAAACAGGAGTCTGAGAAAGTTTCCAAATATCTGCATCAGGCCATCTGGTAATCAAAACAAATTCTCTGAATAAACAATTATGTATTTGATTCAATATCATCAAATTCAAAATCAGCTTCAAAACTGATAAAAGGCATCTGTGGAGATTCCTACAACCTCACTTCATGTTAGACATCACATGTAAGTCTGCTTAATGGACACTAGATGGCACTTAAACATGATTAATCCACAGCGAAATGTGATCTGTCATAATGTGTCTGCCTTAAATAACAAAACATGACTCAAGAGCCAGCTCGTAACGGTAACTCAACTTCTCCATATGGCCTAGCACTGTCTTGGCCACGTTCCCAGCCATGGCACTCATGCTCTTCTTCAGGGTGTAAAATTCAACAGGGACCCAAGTCTCTGGCCAATGTCAAGGGAAGCTAACTGCAATAGATCACTTATTTGCTACGGTGACAGCTTCCTACCATCACGCTGCTTCCAAAACACAGCAGGGTGCTCGATGGTGATCAGGGTCATGTTTAGAGGCAATTCTGAAATGGAAGATGTACTACCTGAACTGGTCCAATAAGATGATCACTAGTTTTCTGTTACAAAATGTTGCTGAGCCTACAGCAAACTACCTAAATCCTAATCAGAATCATTAGGACTACATACTCAAATCTGTCCCTAGGGTCCTGGACCAGGTCTTGCTCACAGCATTCACCTACAGATGAAGTCAGAAGTTTACACACACTTAGGTTGGAGTCATTAAAACTCATTTTCAACCACTCCACAAATGTATTGTTAACAAACTATAGTTTTGGCAAGTTGGTTAGGACATCTACATTGTGCATAACAAGTAATTCATCCAACAATTGTTTACAGACAGATTACTTAACTTATAATTCACGGTATCACAATTCCAGTGGGTCAGAAGTTTACATACAACATAATGTATGTACCTTTAAGCAGCTTGAAAAATTCCAGAAAATTATGTCATGGCTTTAGAAGCTTCTGATAAATTATGTCAATCAGCCTAAGTCAATTGGAGGTGTACCTGTGAATGTATTTCAAGGCCTACCTTCAAACTCAGTGCCTCTTTGCTTGACATCATGGGAAAATCCAAATAAAATGAGCCAAGAACTCAGAAAAAAAATTGTAGACCTCCACAAGTCTGGCTCATTCTTGGGAGAAATTTCCAAATGCCTGAAGGTACCACGTTCATCTGTACAAACAACAGTTGGCAAGTATAAACACCGTGGGAACACGCAGCCGTCATACCGCTCAGGAAGGAGACGTGTTCCGTCTCCTGGAGATTAATGTACTTTGGTGCGAAAAGTGCAAATCCCAGAACAGAAAAAGGACCTTGTGAAGATGCTGGAGGAAACGGGTACAAAAGTGTCTATCCACAGTAAAACAAGTCCTATATCGACATAACCTGAAAGGCCACTCCGCAAGGAAGAAGCCACTGCTGTAAAACAGCCATAAAAAAGCCAGACTACGGTTTGCAACTGCACATGGGGACAAAGATCGTACTTATTGGAGAAATGTCCTCTGGTCTGATGAAACAAAAATATAATTGTTTGGCCATAATGACCATCGTTATGTTTGGAGGAAAAAGGGGGAGGCTTGCAAGCCGAAGAACACCATCCCAACCATGAAGCACAGGGGTGGCAGCATCATGTTGTGGGGGTGCTTTGCTGCAGGAGGGACTGGTGCACTTCACAAAATAGATGGCATCATGAGGCAGGAGAAGCAACATCTCAAGACATCAGTCAGGAAGTTAAAGCTTGGTCGCAAATGGGTCTTCCAAATGGACAATGACCCCAAGCATACTTCCTAAATTGTGGCAAAATGGCTTAAGGACAACAAAGTCAAGGTATTGGAGTGGCCATCACAAAGCCCTGGCCTCTATCCTATAGAACATTTGTGGGCAGAACTGAAAAGGCGTGTGCGAGCAAGGAGGCCTACAAAACTGACTCAGTTACACATGCTCTGTCAGGAGGAATGGGCCAAAATTCACCCAACTTATTGTGGGAAGCTACCCAAAACGTTTGACCCAAGTTAAACAATTTAAAAGGTAATGCTACCAAATGCAAATTTAGTGTATGTAAACTTCTGACCCATTGGGAATGTGATGAAAGAAATAAAAGCTGAAATAAATCACTACTATTATTCTGACATTCTTAAAATAAAGTGGTGATCATAACTGACCTAAGACAGGCTCTTTACTATGATTAAATGTCAGGAATTGTGAAAAACTGAGTTTAAATGTATTTGGCTAAGGTGTATGCAAACTTCCAACTTCAACTGTACTTCACTAGGGAAGAATAGACAAGCAGGGCTGGAGAATGTGCAGTAATGTGGATGAGGACAATCAGTACCACTATACCTGGGTCCAGTCCGGGAAGTGAGATTAACACACTGAGGAGAACGGACTGGGATGGACCATGTTGACCAGGATCAAATAGATAACTCCCTGTGTTTATATGCGTTATAGCTATAGGTGTATAGTGTAAACATGTGGCTGGGAACAAGCCTATACATCCTCTAGTAAACTCTCTCCCTTACAAGTGGGACAGTTACGTAGACTGTTTTAAAAGCTGTTTGGAGTAGTAGTAGCTTTAAGCTTTTCGATGGAGTATTGGCTGGGCCACAGGCCAGCAGCTGGTGCTGGTCCGGGTGGCTTTACTTACCTTACTCAAAATCTGTATGACGTCGCCCTCTTTCAGTGTCAGCTCATCTTGGTTTGTGGCTTCAAACGCAAATGTGGCCTTGCAGTATTCTTTTACTGGGGGAGGAAGAGGAACAATACTGTTCTTGAGAAATACATTCATTCACCAACAAAACCGACAGAATAAACAAACACATCCAATAAGAGTCAAGTTCTGCCGAGTGGCGCAGCGGTCTAAGGCACTGCATCTCAGTGCAAGAGGCGTCACTGTAGTCCCTGGTTCAAATCCAGGCAGCATCACATTCAGCCGTGATTGGGAGTCCCATAGGGTGGCGCACAATTGGCCCAGCGTCGTCCGGGGTAGGCCATCATTGTAAATAAGAATTTGTTCTTAACCGACTTGTCTAGTTAAATAAATCAAATAAAAATTAAAAGTGATGGATGTGTTAAGTTTATTCCTAGTGATACCGTTACGATTGGCTAACCCTAAACCTAAGTTGAACACTTAGGAAGCACAACATCCCACACCACATGACAATATATTCCACTTGAACCTCAATGTAAGAACAACATTTTACAATCACAATAAAAGAAACACCATAAATGTTGTGCTATGATTATCAAGTGTTGGACAATGGTCCTTACGGGCATGACAAAACACACACATTAGGGCCATGACAAAACACACCTATTGTACTCTCTGAGAACATAACACAAGATGTCAGTTTGTGTTTAAGTCACTTCTAATCATACACACTGGGACCTTTACCCTCCCCCTTACCTTTTGCTTTGCTGTCCCCCTCTGCTTTCTGTGAGTCTGTCACGTTGGAATGGGCGGGCTTTGCGGCAGATGGTAATAATGGGATTGGCTAAAATGAAGCAAACCACAGATGGATTTACTGACATGATTGGATGCACAGTACAATGCTCAGATGGTCCCCACCAATGAGAGCCTAGGCATGCCTGACCGGAATGAACACTGAGCACAGGGTCATCAGCGGACTCACCGATTGGTCAAAAGACAGTGTGTTAGTCAGCGTGCAGGTCAGTGTTTGTGAAGAGTATGCCAGTCTGCTACAGAGTATGTCATATGGGTTATATGACTTAAGCTAAAACGTAGACCAACATCAGGAAGCCTTTGTTAGTTACTGAGTGACCAGACAGATAAGTGGTAGAGTCAGGCAGGCCCGCGCTTATTCGGTGTTTTGTCTCAGCTAAGTTGAATGTCCTCTAGATTATGAGTAACAAGCTGTTGAGTCACGAGGAGAGAGAGAGCGCGAGCGAAAGACAGAGCGGAAAAGAGAGCGAGCGCGAGCGAAAAAGAGAGCAAGCGAAAAAGAGCGTGAAAAAGAGAGCGAAAATGAGAGCGAAAATGAGAGAGAGCGCGAGCTAAAAAGAGCGCGAAAAAGAGAGCGAGCGAAAAAGAGTGCGAAAAAGAGCGCGAGCGAAAAAGAGAGCGCGTGCGAAAAATAAATATTGCCCTCAGATATGAGGCCAGGAAACTAGGTCAGTCAGAGCGAGAGCGAGCGAAAGAGCAGAGAGCGAGCGAGCGAGCGAGCGAAAGAGCAGAGAGCGAGCGAGCGAGCGAAAGAGCAGAGAGCGAGCGAGCGAGCGAAAGAGCAGAGAGCGAGCGAGCGAGCGAGCGAAAGAGCAGAGAGCGAGCGAGCGAGCGAGCGAAAGAGCAGAGAGCGAGCGAGCGAAAGAGCAGAGAGCGAGCGAGCGAAAGAGCAGAGAGCGAGCGAGCGAGCGAAAGAGCAGAGAGCGAGAGAGCAGAGGCGAGAGAGCAGAGGCGAGAGAGCAGAGGGGGAGCGAGAGAGCAGAGGGGGAGCGAGAGAGCAGAGGGGAGCGAGAGAGCAGAGGCGAGAGAGCAGAGGGGGAGCGAGAGAGCAGAGGGGGAGCGAGAGAGCAGAGGGGGAGCGAGAGAGCAGAGGGGGAGCGAGAGAGCAGAGGGGGAGCGAGAGAGCAGAGGGGGAGCGAGAGAGCAGAGGGGGAGCGAGAGAGCAGAGGGGGAGCGAGAGAGCAGAGGGGGAGCGCGTGAGTGGAAAGTGCCAGAGATGCTGCTACTAATGGATTGACTGTGTGAACGACAGCGTAATGGAATATGCCATGTTGTAAGCTGTGGGACAAAGACTGAACCAACGCTGCCATGAAAGAGAGAACAGGGAGAAGGAGGGGGGGGTGAGAGAAAAGTTTCAGAGGGGGTTGAATGGAAGCTAGAAATTGTCAACTAAACCTAGAGTGTGCTATTAGCTATTAAGTTATCACTATCCATGCAAATTAATGTGACTAATTATCTGAGTGTGCTGCTGTAGTTGGTCTCCCTCAGATATGCTGAAATATCGCCCTCAGATACAACGCCAGGAAACTAGGTCAGTCAGAGGGAGCAGGGAAACTGCCTGCATGCCATCCAACCAAAATAAAAAATAAAGGCTATCAGCTGGGGAGGAGGAAAGGTTGATAAAGATACCCAGCCAACGCTGCATCACTTCCAACCAGGACTTAAACAGTCACCACAACACTAAACAATGCTGACTGGTGGTCCCCATACAGGAGCATGTGTAATGGTGGCTGAACTAGCGCTGGGACATAAACCTGAAATGATCGACATCGACCATTTATCGTGGACATTTTGCTAATATAGTACATTACAAGAAATAACTTACATGGCCCTACTAGAGAAATGTGAAGTTAGAAATGAAATAAGTTTGCTAAGACGGGTGATAGTTAATGGGACAATTGATAACTACAACATTCAAAGTCTTAGTGGTTTTAAGGGTAATATATAAAAATTAAAATAACTGGTGCACATTGCTATAAACTTATCGTTCAATTTATCTTAACTGTGATAATGCAGTCAGTTTATCTTGAAATGTATTTTTGTCACCCAGCTTTAGGCTGAACTCAGAATGTTAGTTAATGTAAAACAAGCTCATAAACCAATAATATCCAATGTAAACCTACCATATTACTTTCACCAGCATTGGTTTCAATTGCATTCCAGTTGAAATACATTTCTGACTTCAGTCATATGACCCTGAGTAAGTCAACACGCCAACCATAAACATTCTTCCTATTGTTATACTGTTATGCAACAGACGGTTGGGAACCTTTGGAAACTTTAAAAAAAACATTCCCGTCTTCCTCTCAACTGTGAATTGGTTCTCAGTGGACTTCAGTCAATTTGAAGGGGAAGCGCGTATTTGAGCCTTATCGGAACCTGTTGAGGTGCACGACACCTTGTGAGTGACATCTCAGACAGACATCTCTGAGCACCGGATCAGCTCACTTACTTTGTCTTTCTTCTCCTCTCCCTCTGTGCTGGGCAGGCGGGCCCTTAGCTTGACCGAGCCTTCCCTGAAGATGTCCCCAAAGCCCACCCCCCGGATCTTCTTGGGCTGGGTGATCACTCCATTGCCTGGAGAGGGTTGGGTGGGGGAGGGGGGGAGCAGAGCTTCTTTACCACTGGCGTCTGTGGGAAGGACACAATGCGTGAGGCGAAGAGAACAAAGCAAAACGTGCAGAAACACGTGCATTTGTGTATGTACACACTTGTGCATGAGAAAAATACACAAGCTAGCCCCCCCCACACACACACACACTAATGGTGTGCAGGTCAGCTGTTTGTTCACCCACACCTGCTAATAACCCATCTGAAACCGCCTGACTATATGTGATAATCTGAGGCCCTCAGTCAACCATAACCTACAAATATAGAAAGGGGAGGGTCCAGGATTTTTTTTGGGGGGGCCTGATTTAGATACGTTTCTGCTTATAATCTCCGCCATTTTTGGTAGGCTGTGTTAGTGAACTTGTCTATAACTAGATACAAGTAGCTTATGTTTTGTCATCATATGTAGCCCTAGAAGACTAAATAAAGCCTTGCTCAACAGAATGTAATAGATGGATAGAATGAATGCTTTAATCCAGTTGACATCAGTAATGTTCTGTCACCTTCCGTGGAGCAAAGAAGCTTAGGTACTGGGGAGAAAATACAATAACCCCCCCCAAAAAAGCATTTAAAAATAAAATGAAGAAAAATAAATAAATATAATACAAAATAAAAATTATTGAGGAAAGATTCTCTGTGCAAAATGTCAAAATGACATCAGTTTGACGGGTTTTAAGAAAAAAGAAAGCTGTGAAAATGACGTGTTTCTGATAAGATTTCAGTTTGGCTTTGATGCATATTTTATGTGGTCGAAATACTATCCGCTCTTATGATGAAGGCGACACCTCTACAGATGGTATCTAACTGAGCATTGCATTCTCTCAAGATACAGAAAGAAATACATCATATTTCTCCACACCTGTGAATCATTTTACTGCCAGAAATGCTTAATTCTGCAGGAGTTAATATTAGGACTATGAGAGATTATAGACCTATAGTCAGTGTCCAGATTTCCATTTAACCTATCGAAACTGTGGGCTACAGTTCCCTTGACATGCAATAAGCCTATTTGAAGTCCTGTCTTGTGACTGTCGAATTTGTATTGCGCCTCACAATCACCACATAACATAGCTGGCACTGATGTCCTCTTTTACCACGTCACCAAATATTTTCCAAACATTTACCTGTGGTAAACTCAATTGATTGGACATGATTTGGAAAGGCACACACACCTGTCTATATAAAGGTCCCACAGTTGACAGTGCATGTCATGAGGTTGAAGGAATTGTCCGTAGAGCTCCGAGACAGAATTGTGTCAAGGCACAGATCTGGGGAAGGGTACCAACAGATTTCGGTGGCATTGAATGTTCCCAAGAACACAGTGGCCTCCATCATTCTTAAATGGAAGAAGTTTGGGCCACCAAGACTCTTTCTAGAGCTGGCAGCCCGACCAAACTGAACAATCAGGGGAGAAGGGCCTTTGTCAGGGATGTGACCAAGATCCCGATGGTCACTGACAGAGCTCCAGAGTTCCTCTTTGGAGATGGGAGAATCTTCCAAAAGGACAACCATCTCTGCAGCACTCCACCAATCAGGCTTTTAAATGGTAGAGTGGCCAGACGGAACCCACTCCTCAGTAAAAGGCAAATGTCAGTGGGCCAAAAGACACCTAAAGGACTCTCAAGACCATGAAAAACAAGATTCTCTGGTCAGGTGAAACAAAGATTGAACTGAATGACAAGCGTCACATCTGGAGAAAACCTGGCACCATCCCTGGCACCATCCCTACGGTGGCAGCATCAAGCGGTGGGGTTGTTTTTCCAGTGGCATGGACTGAGAGACAGATCGAGTGAAAGAAGAACCGAGCAAAGTACAGAGAGATCCTTGATGAAAACCTGCTCCAGAGTGCTCAGGATCTCGGAAGGTGAGCCTTTGCTCCAGTCTAACAGGACAACAAAACCTAAGCACACAGCAAAGACAACGCAGGAGTGGCTTCGGGACAAGTCTCTGAATGTCCTTGAGTGGTCCAGCCCTGACTCGAACATCTCTGGAGAGACCTGAAAATAGCTGTGCAGCCTGACAGCGCTTGAGAGGATCTGCAGAGGAGAATGGGAGAAACGCCCCCAAAACAGGTGTGGCAAGCTTGTGGCGTCATACCCAAGAAGACTGGAGGCTGTAATCGTTGCCAAAGGTGCTTCAACAACTGAGTAAAGGTACTGAATACTTATGGAAATGTGATATTTCAGTATTTTTATATATTTTCAAAAATGTCTAAAAACCTGTGTTTGCTTTGTGAGGGGGGGGAATGATTTAATCCATTTTTTAAATAAGGCTGTAACGTAACAAAATTTGGTTAAAAGTCAAGGGGTCGGAATAGTTTCCGAATGCACTCATCTCAACAGGTAGGCTGTCGCCGTCTCTCATGTATACACAATCATTTAAAACACAAAGGCCTGGAGATTCAGCCAAGAAGCTACATTCTTTAGCAGCACTAACTTGTTATGACACGCTCTGCTTAAACATGAGTCACGCCTTCATTACTGAAGCTCTGCCAGCTCCACAATTACCGGCTTCATCTGTTAAGTCATTTGTCTGTCCGTCTGCGTTCGTCTCCATCTCTTTGACGAAGTTGGAGGGAAACAGTCCTGATTTGCCATTCATGGTTCCACTCCACCAGCCTTCCTCCACCTGGAACAACCAACCAGAAGCCAATGAATACCTGATCACCTTAGAATAAGTGCCTCATAATCACCTTATGATAATAAAATAGACCGTATCATAAATCACAACAGCCTAAGATACTATTAGCTGTCACAATTTGCATTCAATGTAATGGTAATATGTAAACAGAATTAAAATGATCAGATAGTTACAGAGATCATGGCGATTCTCTTTTATTCTCCAATGCAAAACTTAACCTAAAAAAAAACTACAAATCAACTCTCAAAAGAACAATGAGTCTAACAAGGAGACATGAAATAAAGCACAGGTAAGGAAACCCAATGCAGTAAAGTCATCACGAGCAGCGGAAATAGCTCAATGCAGGGCAGTGTAACGAAGCACTAGCCTTACCTCCTCATTGATGTCGATGATATCCCCTATCTTCAGTTCCAGCTCATCCTCGTTCTGGGGCATGTATTCAAACAGAGCCCTGCACTGCCGCTTCTTAGGTTCTGCAACCACAAAAAAGACAGGAGTCTGAGAAGACTGGGAACACCAGTTACACCAGTCTGCTCGCTGCTCAATGGGCCGCCTCAAGGCTTCAACTTCCTGGACGCACGTGTGTGTACCCTGGTGTCCTGAGGAGGGCAGTAGTGATGGGAGAAAACATCTATACAGTTCGGGATATTATTTTTGATGCTATCGTATCGTTTTGACAATATTGCAATATTATTTTTGAGCTAGTTGGCTGTAACTGCACAAAAACTCCCAATATTTTTCCTTTACAGCTTGTTCTCCATCTTCTTAAATAGAGAGCAAATTAGTTTTCAGCACTTTTACTTCCATGACTGATCAAAACTAGTTTTCTCATGGCTCTCTTGTCACTCTGCAGCAGACATATGGTGAGCAATAGGTTTTGACCATGGAATCGCAATAAAATCCCAGTATTGAATTGCAATATATATAGAATTGACATTTAAGTATAGTCTCCCGGGGTCCTTGGCAATTCCCAGCCCTAGAGGGTGTCTGAATCTAAGAAGAGGATGAGAACAACTGTCAGCAAGGTGTTCCTGTGGCAGTTCAAAGCTGCACAGAGGGGATATGTCCCAATAATATCTCCTTACTCCTGAAGTGTACTCTCATTCACCACTTCCCACAAATCAGTTCCTTTCAAATCAGTGAATGGAAGTGAACAAGTGCACATTTTGGGAGGAAGGAGAGATAATTGAGACTTAGCCAGGGTAAACTAGACTGCAAGAAGTCACCTCACAGAGGAGACCTAACGGCTGCTCACTAGAACTGCACTAACACTAGGACCCATGTGTATAGGGCCTGAAACTAACTTTTTGTCCCACCACCAGCCAATGACGAAATTCACCCTCCCCTCAGACATTTTACCAGCATTTGACTGGTGGTCGAATACTAATTTCAGGCTCTAGAGTGTTTCTGTTCATTCCAATATACTGTTCTCTGAAAACTTTTAGCAACAGGTGGCAAGAGTGCCACTACAGTCAGTGTGCATCACTGTCAGACCAAGTGCTTCTGTTAATACCATCACACACACGCCTCTGCAGAGACAGACGATCACTTTAATGCTGCATTTCAATAGGGACTACTTGGCATTCCCGTTACCCTGCTGTTGACACTTTAAATCAAGTTATATTGACAAATGTCACAAGAGAATGGTTGTGTAGGCTATACAAAAGACTCAAGGTAGAAGAAAAGCCTCCATGACTAGCAAATACAGTAGCAGGTGATATATAGCCAATATCCAGTATCCACCTAGAATCTATGACACACTTCAGAAAAGAGAAAACTGATTTATTTCCTCCCACAGTGAGATGGAAAACATGAAATGAAAGCAGTTTATTCTGAGTGTTATATTGAAGTAGTGATACTCAACCTCTATTGGTTTACAATATTAAACAAATAAGCATTCTCTAGTCTTCTTGACACCTTCTCTTGCTTGTTGTGGGTAGTAAAGGAAAAATGAATAACTAAGACACTTCAATACCTTAAAGTCCTGCTTCAAGGGCCCAATGAGAGAATATTCATTGAAAGTGCTTTTTAGTCCAGGAATAAGCTTAGGAACCAATTCAGAAACAAAACAGTACATGCACGTCTAAATATGAACAACAAACTATTTAAATGAATACATCCACTTGTCTTAATGCTATCATTACTGGGAAATATAGTTAGAGCTACAACTCAATAGTCATTCAGTATTGGCATTACATATTTTAATGTGTGGGTTCCATCTGTGTGCAGTAGGCTTTAGTCTATGGTAGATTAAAGGGATACTTTGGGATTTTGGAAATTAAGCCCTTTATCTACTTCCCCAGAGTCAGATGAACTCTTAGATACCATTTTTATGTCTGCATGCTAGCCGTTCCCATAGACTTCCAATTAATGCGCTAACGCTAGTTAGCAATTGCGGCAACGCAAGATAGCAATTGCGGCAACGCTAGTTAGCAATTGCGGCAACGCTAGTTAGCAATTGCGGCAACGCTAGTTAGCAATTGCGGCAACGCTAGTTAGCAATTGCGGCAACGCTAGTTAGCAATTGCGGCAACGCTAGTTAGCAATTGCGGCAACGCTAGTTAGCAGCTTCTGTGAGTTAATCTGACTCTGGGGAAGACGATAAAGTGTTTTTGACAAAACCATAAATATCCCTTGAAGTCCACAGAAATTAATGGGGGGGGGCTAGGCATTCCTCCAAGTTTTTTTTAGGTAGTGCTTGAGTAGAGACATCTACAAGTGTTCCTAAACAATAAAAGCACAGCCAACTGTTAACACACACAACTGACTTACTCTTCTTGAGACCGCGGGGCTGTGAGTGTGGCTGGAAGCCCCCAGCTGGGATGCCGTAGGTGCTCATCCGCTGGACCAGGTTGGCCACATTCCCTGCACTCTTCTCTCTCCGCTGGGGCTGCGTCTCCTCCTTGGCCTCCTCTTTTGTCACATTCACCTCCTTGGGCTCCTTCTTCATCTCCTGCCACCAGAGACACCACACACAGCGGAGAGGACAATGATTAATTTAGGCTAATTATAAAAAGGATCACTTACATTTAGCCTACACTGATCTTGCTGATAGTGGCTGTTTTGAAGAAGGTTTTGCTAGCAATGATTGTGATCTGTGTTTTTCTTAAACTAATTTTGTAAAATGCACTGTAGTTTAATTGACTAAAATGTGAATGTAGTATCAATCATATAATGAAATTCTCATATCATGATGATGTCTGCTGATTTTCTGTGCTCTGTGAGCTAGCTAGCCAACTCCTCCTGGGGCTACATTTAGATAGGGTTCGCGAGGCTGCAGTTTCAGCGTAGACTCAATGATATTGTGAGGAGGTGGGCACGAGAGGTAGGCCTACTGTATTGAGTTCAGTTCGGGAGATTTTATTTGACACAGTGTGTATTCTCAAGATATTCTCTTGAGATGTTCAATACGTCCATAGTTTCATATGGGAATAGAAACTGCAGGGCACTATTTGAATTAGTGATGCACCGATATGACATTTTTTGGCCAATACCGATAATCAATATTTTCCTTGCAAAAAAAACAAAACGATAATGATAACCGGTATTACATTTTTTACGGCCTTTTAAGTATTCCAGTACAGTTAAATAGTAAACACACACACACACGGACGCAGCGGTCTAAGGCACTGCATCTCAGTGCAAGAGGCGTCACTACAGTCCCTGGTTCGAATCCAGGCTGTATCACATCCGGCCGTAATTGGGTGTCCCATAGAGCGGTGCACAATTGGCCCAGCGTCGTGCGGGCCGTCATTGTAAATAAGAATTTGTTGTTAACTGACATGGCTAGTTAAATAAAAAGGTTACACGCAAACAAAAAGTCATTCTGTTGGCATTTACGTATGTCCCCATTACCAGCTAAACATAATCAAAGCCTATTTCTTTCACTTACTTGCTGTGCTGTTTTGTTTTGTTGTTCCATTCTGAACCAGGATTTCTATGGAACGCCATTTGAAGTGTCAAATAACACGACATAATCTGTTTCAGTAGCATAGCTAGGTGTCATCTAAAATAACCCTAATTTATTAACTTATTTGACATATCTATGTGAAGCTAGCCAAAATAAGGATTACCCACAATAGTGGACTTTGTGGTTAGCATTCAAAATAAATGTATGGAATAATTCTAGAGGTCGACTGATTTTGATTATTCAACGCCGATACAGATTATTGGCGGACCAAAATAAGCAAATGCCGATTAATCGGACGATTTTTAAAATGTATTTGTAATAATGACAATTACAACAATACTGAATGAACGCTTACTTTAACTTAATATAATACATCAACAAAATGAATTTAGCCTCAAATAAATAATGAAACATGTTCAATTTGGTTTAAATAATGCAAAAACAAAGTGTTGGAGAAGAAGGTAAAAGTGCAATATGTGCTATGTAAGAAAGCTAACATTTCAGTTCCTTGCTCAGAACATGAGAACATATGAAAGCTGGGGGTTCCTTTTAACATGAGACTTCAATATTCCAAGGTAAGAGGTTTTAGGTTGTAGTTCATATAGTATTTATAGGACTATTTCTCACTATACCATTTATATTCCATATACCTTTGACTATTGGATGTTCTTAAAGGCACTTTATTATTGCCAGTGTAACAGTATAGCTTCCGTCCCTCTCCTCGCTCCTACCTGGGCTCAAACGAGGAACACATCAACAACAGCCATCCTCGAAGCAACGTTACCAATGCAGAGCAAGGGGAACAACCACTCCAAGTCTCAGAGCGAGTGACGTTTGAAACTCTATTAGCGCTCACCCCGCTAACTAGCTAGCCATTTCACATCGGTTACACCAGCCTAATCTCGGGAGTTGAAAGGCTTGAAGTCATTAACAGCGCAATGCTTGAAGCACAGTGAAGAGCTGCTGGCAAACCGCACGAAAGCGCAGGTTGAATGAATGCCTACGAGCCTGCTGCTGCCTACCATCGCTCAGTCAGACTGCTCTATCAAATCAGACTTAATTTTAACATAACACACAGAAATACGAGCCTTTGGTCATTAATATGGTCGAATCTGGAAACTACCATCTCGAAAACAAAACGTTTATTATTATCGCATATACCCTGACTTTGCGTGCAATGAACGCAAGAGAAGTGACACAATTTCACCTGGTTAATATTGCCTGCTAACCTGGATTTTTTTAGCTAAATATGCAGGTTTAAAAATATTACTTCTGTGTATTGATTTTAAGAAAGGCATTGATGTTTATGGTTAGGTACACGGAGCAACGACAGTCCTTTTTCCACGAATGCACACCGCATCGATTATATGCAACGCGGGACACGCTAGATAAACTAGTAATATCATCAACCATGTGTAGTTAACTAGTGATTATGATTGATTGATTGTTTTTTATAAGATACGTTTAATGCTAGCTAGCAACTTACCTTGGCTTCTTACTGCATTCGCGTAACAGGTAGGCTCCTCGTGGAGTGCAATGAGAGGCAGGTGGTTAGAGCGTTGGACTAGTTAACTAAGGTTGCAAGATTGAATCTCCGAGCTGACAAGGTAAAAATCCATCGTTCTGCCTCCGAACAAGGCAGTTAAGCCTAGGCCGTCATTGAAACTAAGAACGTGTTCTTAACGGACTTGAATAAAGGTGTAAAAACGAAAAATAATAGGCGAAATCGGTGTCCAAAAATACCGGTTTCCGATTGTTATGAAAACTTGAAAAATCGGCCCTAATTAAAATCGGCCATTCCGATAAATTAGTCGACCTCCAAATTTTACTATTTGTATTAATTTGCATCACTGTCAATGACACTTTTATTTTGAAGACAAACCACAAATTCCACTATTGTGCCTAATCTTTATTGTAGCTAGTTTCACAACACATAACCCGGTACGGTAGAGCCTCACTAGCCAGATGAAGCTAGCTGGCTGCTTATGACTTTAGCTTTGGGAAACAGGGTTAAGTAGTTGGCTAGCTATATATTTTCATGAACTGAAGGTCAATTTCAATAGGCGAACAACAAGTGGCTACCTAGTTAATACTTACTCACAAGGATTCCTAAATCATTGCTAAGAATAATGAAATGACTGCAGTTTCTACTGGGCATAATTTTCAGGCTGGTTGTATTGGTAATAGCTAGGTACCAAGATAAAGCTAGTTACCCCAGAAGTTGCGGTCGAAGAAATTATACTTTATTACCATCGCGGTACTGTAAACACATCGTTTGTGGCCAGTGTTTGCAGAGTTTTATGTACAGCTTTGACAGTGCTACTGTATCTTTTTTGACACGCAAAGACCCAAACGGCGTTCCATAGTATGCATGTCGTGAAGCTAATAGCAGTGACGCCATTACTGTTTAACTCCGGTAGGGCAACATCTGAAAAATTGCGCACTTGGTAGTGTGCACCGGTGCTCGACCAGTCGGCGAAAGCCAACATCACCCATGACAGAGAACAGTTGATTGTCAAGGACAATGAAATCCATGATCTTGGCTTTAATGGATTTCGCCTTAGAGTTGTCTTGCTGGAATTATCTTACTCTTTCAAATGACTGCTCGATCCACACATCAGAGGTTAGGAATGCAGTGTTGCATGTGTAACGCAACATTTTAAGTGGTGTTATTACGTCATACCTACATTTTATAGGTATGCACGTTACCTTTGACATCGGTTTTTAACATCGGCGTTAAACTAGACAGCCGATACCGACGTTGGCATTTTTAGCATATCGGTTCCGATATGCTCACCGATATATCGTGTATCCCTGATTTGAATGGTAAATGGGAACACAAAACCTACAAATCATGAACTGATAGCATACAGATATGATGCCTTCATATTGTACTTCCAAGGTAACTTTCACAGGCCAAACCTCTATCAATTCATGTGTAGTCACTCACTTTATTTAGCGCTAACGTTTAAGCTCATGTAGGACAAGGCTTTCCCTTTAACTGTGGAAGTGGAATCAACCATTTTGTAGACCTATGTCCACACCCTCCTCAGAAATGCCATTATTCACTGAGCTGTGCTGCAGCAACTACACGGGGACATTCCTCCTCAAAGTGCTTTAACAGGCCCTTAGACTCCTCATAAGCACACACTATTGAGCAACTATACTCAAAGTTCTCCTCTGACACAGGTTTCTCACCTTGTGTGCTTGAACCTTTCCACAGAATTAACCACTAACAACTGATAGAATACAGTACGCTCTGAGTGTATATGTAAACGTTTACTTTACTACTCTATGGGCCTGTGTCTGCTCATGTTGAGACCTGCCCCTTTTCCAGCTCAGACCATAGAAAAAGGCTAGGACAGCAGCCAGCCAGCCACAGCCCGCTCTACTCACTCTGCCGGAATCTCTCAGGAATGCTCGAAAAAGCACTCTGAAATCTCTGTCTCCAGTGGAGTCCGCCTCGCTACACAAGTAAGAGCTAATGGCAACCTGCTTTTGAACCTGCTTTGCAGAGCCCTCACATGCTGATTCTACAGAAAACGATCATAATATAGGTTGTAAAAAACAACTAATATCAGGAGTTCGACACTAACTCTTTCCACTGGTGATAGTAACTTTTTCAGTTCGTGGCACCAGCACACATTTGTTTATACACTGCTCAAAAAAATAAAGGGAACACTAAGATAACACATCCTAGATCTGAATGAATGAAATATTCGTATTAAATACTTTTTTCTTTACATAGTTGAATGTGCTGACAACAAAATCACACAAAAATTATCAATGGAAATCAAATTTAGCAAGCCATGGAGGTCTGGATTTGGAGTCACACTCAAAATTAAAGTGGAAAACCACACTACAGGCTGATCCAACTTTGATGTAATGTCCTTAAAACAAGTCAAAATGAGGCTCAGTAGTGTGTGTGGCCTCCACGTGCCTGTATGACCTCCCTACAACGCCTGGGCATGCTCCTGATGAGGTGGCGGATGGTCTCCTGAGGGATCTCCTCCCAGACCTGGACTAAAGCATCCGCCAACTCCTGGACAGTCTGTGGTGCAACGTGGCATTGGTGGATGGAGAGAGACATGATGTCCCAGATGTGCTCAATTGGATTCAGGTCTGGGGAACGGGCGGGCCAGTCCATAGCATCAATGCCTTCCTCTTGCAGGAACTGCTGACACACTCCAGCCACATGAGGTCTAGCATTGTCTTGCATTAGGAGGAACCCAGGGCCAAACGCACCAGCATATGGTCTCACAAGGGGTCTGAGGATCTCATCTCGGTACCTAATGGCAGTCAGGCTACCTCTGGCGAGCACATGGAGGGCTGTGCGGCCCCCCAAAGAAATGCCACCCCACACCATGACTGACCCACCGCCAAACTGGTCATGCTGGAGGATGTTGCAGGCAGCAGAACGTTCTCCACGGCATCTCCAGACTCTGTCACGTCTGTCACATATGCTCAGTGTGAACCTGCTTTCATCTGTGAAGAGCACAGGGCGCCAGTGGCGAATTTGCCAATCTTGGTGTTATCTGGCAAAAGCCAAACGTCGGGCCCTCATACCACCCCCATGGAGTCTGTTTCTGACCGTTTGAGCAGACACATGCACATTTGTGGCCTGCTGGAGGTCATTTTGTGGGCTCTGCCAGTGCTCCTCCTGCTCCACCTTGCACAAAGGCGGAGGTAGCGGTCCTGCTGCTGGGTTGATGCCCTCCTACGGCCTCCTCCACGTCTCCTGATGCACTGGCCTGTCTCCTGGTAGCGCCTCCATGCTCTGGACACAACGCTGACAGACACAGCAAACCTTCTTGCCACAGCTCGCATTGATGTCCCATCCTGGATGAGCTGCACTACCTGAGCCACTTGTGTGGGTTGTAGACTCAGTCTCATGCTACCACTAGAGTGAAAGCACTGCCAGCATTCAAAAGTGACCAAAACATCAGCCAGGAAGCATAGGAACTGAGAAGTGGTCTGTGGTCACCACCTGCAGAACCACTCCTTTATTGAGGGTGTCTTGCTATTTGCCTATAATTTCTACATGTTGTCTATTCCATTTGCACAACAGCATGTGAAATGTATTGTCAATCAGTGTTGCTTCCTAAGTGGACAGTTTGATTTCACAGAAGTGTGATTGACTTGGAGTTACATTGTGTTGTTTAAGTGTTCCCTTTATTTTTTTGAAGCAAAGTATATATATATATATTTGTATTTTATTTATATAATTGTATATATTGTATAATTGTGACTGACCACCTGGATTTGGTCTTATGTAGCAAAATGTGAAATGGTGTCTTTTTTACATTGGATAAAAGTAGAGACTCAAAATGGTATGAAAAGAGCTACAAAATTGTATTTTATACACTGCATGAGGAACGGGAAAGTCATTCTGCTTTGAAAGTTGATTAACTTGTAAATTCACTTTTGAGAAAACCTTTGAATGTTTTGGTATCTAGTGAAGAGCTCTTCTTTGTCTACAACCATTCTACATTGTTCACGCTATCTTAAGCTTTAGCCCCAACCATCTCGCTTCGCTCTCGGAGCGCACACTTGACGCTTTGGCTGATGATTTGTTTACCTCTGGATAACGTGAAAACTGTCTAACCAGCTCAGCTCACCTTTTTGCAGATAATTACTGACTAGCATAAGACATATAGCTAGCTAGGTAAGCAACAATGAACAACGTGTCAGCAATGCCACAGTGCTGGAAGCTAACCAACCAGGTCCAATGTTAGCTAGCTAACATTATGGTATAACTAGAAAAGCAAACGGCTCTGGAAAACAAATAACGTCAGCTAGGGAGCCTGCTAGCTAACAATACACTTTAGCTTGAAATTAAACCACTGTCAAAAATAGAAATGTGTAATATCTGAAAATGTAGCTAGCTAACACTAGACCATCTTAACTGAACACATCATCAAGCATGATGGATGAGTCTCCCTGTCAGGAATGCCATACCACTGTTGCACTTAGTTTGAAGATGTAATCCGGAGACAGGTGTTTTCTCCAGCTCTTTAGTTATCATACATTAATTCCAATGTTTTCAAAACTTGATTCTCCAGAAAGGAGAGCTCCACTACACGTTTAAAAAAAGTTGTGTTCGACAGGATTACCAACACAGACTGACGAGCTCAAATAGACAGAAGCCTTGAATATGGCAGACCAATGCGAACTCCTCTATAGGTATGTCCATCCCACTCATTAACTCAGCCAAGCATGGCTAGTGGGAAGGTTGCTCACTTTTTCTGTGGCTTAACCAACAAGGCTCATAATTTACTAATTTTATTCATATTTACAGATAGCATACAAATTTGTTTGTATAAGTTCACATGTTCGAGAAGACATTTCTGCCAAAAAACGCATTTTGATAAAACATATTTTTTACATTCAAACGGCTCTCCTGTGAAGTTGTGACGTACACCTAGTTTCCTGAATTGGGTCACAATTTATAATGACCTGGTCCGTGCCTCAAAATGTGCCTGAATTCAATTTTAATTAATTGCCTTACAATCTACCTAAAGACAGGTAGGCTATCATTGGCATCGCTAAGGCCTACACAACGTGGTAGACATATAAGCACTATGTGCACTGCACACACAGTGCTCGACATTCAGGTAAATTTGCCAGTGGCACACCAGGCCAGTGCAAAAAAAGCTACTGGCCCAAATAATAATCTGAGCAACAACCAGCTGTTTGAGAGCTGCGCACTCTTTCTGCCCGACAGATTATCTATAGGCTACACTGCACGTGTGCAGCGTGCATGATAACAAAAAACTTTACGAACAGCTTCGGGAATCCTTCGGATTTAAACAAAAGCATTACCCCAATATTCTTTTCACTGGCCCAAGCGAACTACTTGGGGATGATCAACTGGCCTGGAGTGTTTCCAAAACCTCCCTGGGCCAGCAGACAGCCCTGTATGTCTAACCCTGATCACATTTACATTTTAGACATTTATCAGAAGCTCTTATCCAGAGCGACTTACAGAGCAATTAGGGTTAAGTGTCTTGCTCAAAAGGCACGTCGACCGATTTTTCACCGAGTCGGCTCAGGGATTCGAACCAGCAAACTTTCGGTTACTGGCCCAATGCGCTTAACCGCTAGGCTACCTGCCGCCCTTTATTCCCGTGCCGTTGTTGCCGCTTCAGAAAGTTGGTTTATTTTTGGTCAATTGCACATTACTTTTTGAATATGCAAATTCATAACAAAACGTGAAACTAACATGACCAAGGGAAGGAAAAAAATTAATCACTGGCACTGTTGTGACCAATTGGTCAAATGGTCGCAAATGTGACTGTGGTCGCAGTATCGCACCCTGACTATTAGATTCATTTCCTGAATAGATCCTGAGTTCAAGGGGCAAAAATGTACAGCCATATAGAAGGTTTTATTATTATTTGACCGATAGTTGTTTTTTTTCTCCTTTATTTTTTTGTTTACATTTTCCACAGTTCTTTCAGGTATTCGCTCTCGAAAATAAAATATTTTAAATGGAAAAACAATTAAATTGGATGTTCTAAGTCCACAACAATGCTTAAACCACATCAGGAGACCACTTGAGGTCTGGGAAATGTTTTCGAAATATAGATTTTGGGTGTAGTTATCTTTTAATTCCAATGTGCACCAAGCAAAAGGCTGTTATTTAGAGCTGCTTTTGTGGTGCACATGTGATGGTAGAGTATGCTAAACAAATACCGACTGGATTGATGCAAATAATCATATCATTCTGCCAGGTATGATGAATAGGCTATTTTGTAGTTAATTGAAAATGTCACCAGAAGATTTTTCATAAGCATCGTCGCTAACGGCTACACTAAGTGGGAGCGCGCACCACACCTACAGACACAGGCGGGGGAATTCTTGTTGCCTCTTCAGGAAGTTGCAGGAAACACGAATCACTGATGCATTCTGTTCATGTCTTATGATAAACTTGGGCAAATTAAAACATGTTCAATACATTTAGTTGATTCCCTACTGAGTGCGATACATTTTTTAAATAAATAAAATAAATAATCTGTTTTAATGTCTGGACTGATTCCATTCACATTCTCCGCATTGCAGATTTTACAGGGAGGGCCCTACATAGTCTATCCATATCAAGAGTTTAACTGTGTGTTTAGAGGGGGAAGCAGTCAACGTCAGCAAAGTCCCACTCACATATGATTGGGGTATGTGAAGTATTACAGGGCTAGGCCGCTGGCTCTGTCCACTCCTCACACTCCCTGGCTCTGCCCCCATCCTGCCAGTGAAGGGATAAACCAGTATGGGTGAGAGGGCTAGCCGGAGACTGACCCCACTCCATCCGCTTCCTGGTTTACACATGCTGACTGGGCCTTTCCACAGCAGAGGAGACAGACAGCAACACTGTGTGTGTTTGTGTGTTGCTTCTCTCACGCAGGTCAGCGAGTCTATATTCCTGTGCCAACTGGAGACCAGCTTCCCGACTCAACCAGTGTCCTGACTCAAGCAACTCCTGAATTATAAATTATTAAACTAATTCAATGCATTCATTCAATCCATTTAAAAAAAATTAAAAGGAAAGCAAGCCAAGAGAGACAGCCGGGGGGCAAGGAGTTGAGAGACCTTGGGAGGAGCCAGACTGCTGAAAGGGGAGAAAGAGAAACTATGGCCGACTCGAAGCGCTGTCCCAAGGGAAACTGACGGCCATTCTTAGAACAATAACACCTTATAGAGTTTACTGCTGACTTGCATAGCTCACACTGTTGAAGCTGAACAAACAGCAAATGTAGCAGATACAGAAAACACCTAACTTTTATTGCATATTTGGCCACTATTTCCAACAAACTGAGAACAATCACATATTGAGGAAAGGAGTTTCATCCATTTTCTCCTTGGAGGGCCAAAACAAACTGATTTCAGTAAGACTCTTGAGGTGCAAACAAGGTGAAGACGTGTGACAGCACTGCCAACACCCAAAACAGTAACACCTCCACCTGCACAGAGCAGAGTTGTTGATTATAATGCACTTCAGCAACAGCTCAAAGAACCCTGTCATATTGGCATTGAGTAAAGACCAATTGCTTTATAAGTGCCTCTGTGACGAAACATTTTCTAACAGCTTCCGGGGGCAAAGTTCAGTACAGGAATATATCCTTCCTCACAGCTTCCAGACTCCTTAGTGAATTATCTATCTCACTACTCTGGATTACAGTCAGGAGGGATGGAAGAGGAAAGAGGGAAGAGCAACCGTTCTGTGACTTCATCACAAAACTTTAATAGAATTGATATATATATTTTATATAAATAAAAGATGTACAATGTATTCCCAGAGGATCGCACAGAGCACATACGTAGACATTTACACTCGTACCCGTATATGGGTTGAAAATGGCAGATTAAGGCACTGATAAACGCCAAAAGGGGAACACAGTAACATGCTATAAATGACATCAGAGCTCTGGCTCTACGCTTCACAGCGCTGTATGGGTTTTGACTGACAGCCATTCTGAACTTGAGCACCGTGTGCGACAAGAAGTTGCCCCCAGCCCTCACAGTAATTGGGCAATTGTTGCAAATGTTTTGTTGTCGGAGTGAGAGAAATGCTGAAAATTAAGAGGACTCAATCTATTTTGAAAGATGAGGCATTGATGATTATAATAAATACTGCTTTGATGTCATACAAGCAAGCCAAAACACCAAATGTGCACATCCTGAAACTCATGTCATATACAGTGTCAATGTTTATAATCACTATGTTTGATGTACAGTTACAAGATGACATGGCGTCATTTCATGGGTTGTTCAGAACAGAATGAACCTGTTTGTCACAGACCTGAATGCACTCCTTTCTATACGCACCAAAACGATGATCTGTTACCCCGAATTGCATTGTTAAAGCCTAACACTATAGAACAGGCTTTCAAATGATGCACACCTGACACAGACAGCGTTTTACAAAATTGACATTGTGTAAACGGTAATTGTGTGATGCCGGGATGCAGGGTTGTTCCAAACAAAACAACGACAAGTGTGCTTGCTCCTCAACGGCACAGCTAGGAGCAAAAAAAAACACCTTTTGGTCGGAGACTCTTCTTTCAGTCATAAAAGTGCATTGAAATGACTTAGGAACTGTGCACACTTGGAGACACTAATTAGTCCTCTCACTCAAACCCGTGTCATTTTTTTGTCTTATGTTGCACCTAACACACCTTTTTCAGGAATATTATTATCACGGTACTGAATGTATTGAGATTATTTTCAGATTTCGTTAAACAAATGCGGCAAAAAAATACAGTAAATGTCAAATGTACATAAAATCAACAGTAACATTTGAATTCAGTGTTGTGCCCTCACCTTTGGTCTAATCATGTTCCCATAATCGCCTAACTGTTCTCTTCTCAATTGTTACCATGGTTATGCATAGGCTTTACATATTTATTTTGTAAGAAACATTTGAAGTTAGCCCTATCCATACCGGCCAAATCCCACGAGAGCAAAGGGTTAAGGTATTAATTTAAAAAAACACTTTCCAAAGTGGTCCTCAATGGTAAAAACAAGCTTGATGTAAAAGTTGCAATGAGTACCATGACAACTCCATTTCACGGTACATTAGAAAGAGAATTGCGTGCATGTCTTCAACTGGAATGCAAGATTTCCTGATGCACCAGGGTTTATAAGTCCCAAGTCTGCAACCAGCAGTCATGACTGTTTGTTAAAACCGGGAACACGGCTCATGTTGCAACGCCAGAGTTGTCAGCTTGATTCCTATATGGCCCTTTTTGTTACTGTACCTGTCAACTGGAATTCTCATAATATTGTCTAAATAGGGAGAGGCTCTGCTCACCTTGACGAAGTTGTCAGGGAAGAGTCCTCTCTTCCCGTTGAGGTCTCCCTCCATCCATCCCTCCTCCTCGATCCTGCGGACGTTCCTGATCACTTCTCCCAGCCTCAGGGTCAGCTCATCTTCATGGAGGGCTTCGTACTCATACTCCACCACAACCTCTACTGGAGAGATGGAGAGAGTGATGGAAAGACTTACCATTAGAACAATAGAGATTGCGAGACACATTGTTTTGACATGTAGAGGCAGGACAGTCCTGATGTCAAATCGAAGTCTGGTCCTTAAGACTTAAGCCTTGCAACAGCTAGCCTATATGGGGGCATCACTGCACACAACCCATGATTGCAATTGATCATCCTCGCTCTTCACTCAATATTGACACCGATCATCCCTGCATGCTTGAACATGATGCGGATGAAGAATGTTTTTGCATTTAGGAGGGTCAACAAAGCAAAGCAAAGCATATTTTTGAGAAAACACAGATGCATCAAACCAAATAACCTACTATGGTAAGAACTCTTTAGGTATCTGCTACTTTCTGCTAAACCAATCCAGTCTAGACCACCTTGTGACTCAGTGAGGCTCAGTCAATACATTGACCACGCTCTCAAAACGAGTAACCGGCCTTTAGACTGTCTGCCACTTCTCCATCTAGTGATCATCATCAGCCGACCACAGCACACCAAAACAATCCTTGGGAAAGAGAAGACAGTCATCTACTAGATGACAGACTTGTAGATCTTAGCCATGTCATTTTGTCTACAGTGCCCTGGGAATGGGCTATATCTAGCGACTCAGTCATTCACACGCCTGAAACCAAACCGATTGGTTGTTCGCTCACACACAGACGCAATCTCTGATGACCACGGTTATTTACATAGCGATGTGGGAGATAAGCCAGCCACAGCGATACAGTGCAGTACAGTGTACTAGCCAGTCTCCTTGTGGCAACAAAGGAAATAAGGTTACAGTCAGAGAGAGAGATTGTTAGACTTAGTCTTAAACTATCAGAGAAAAGAGCCATTTGAAAGATATGCTTAAACTCTGACTAAAACCCTACAATAAGCAGAGACAAAATCCTATAACTGGAAGTTGAGAAAATATAAAGAAGTAGAGCTACAGATGAAAATCTTACAAATGGAATTGTATAAGAGACCGATGAGAATCTCATAACAGCCTACTATTGCTTCCTCTCAGAGGACACCACGTCTGGATCAATGGGACCAAACTATCTGTTCTCCATCATAAACAAGAGCTGTTAACTCAGAGTGAAATCCTCTCCTGTGACCCTATTCCGTCATCTGGCCCACTGTTGTTCGCATTAGAATGATAGCTAGTGTGTTAGCCCAGTCAGCCACTGCTGTTCTGTCTGATGTGTCCTGCTCTCTCAGTGTCGGTGGCCATGATGATGTGGAGGAGGAACAGCTGGCTAATCAGGGCAGGCCGCTTCTATAAATATAGGACTACGCAACAGTTTGTAGCCCAATGAGCATCCAGTGTGCCATGTTAGTCAGGAGCGGTGTTGTGCTAACCTAGCCAACACACATGGGACCATTAGACAACACAGCCAAGCAGAACCAGAAGAACAAAGAAACACCATTCCAGCACACATGCACATCAATGAGTCAATGGTGCACACAGACGCGAAAGGCTGTGAGAATATGCATGCGCACACACAGCAGTGTAGCTGGCAACGTCTTTGGCTGAGCCTCGGTGCCAGCTGAGGCGTAGTTTGCACTAAACCACACACTGGGCAGCAGCACACACACACACACACCAACCAAGCTTACTGCAGCAGAGGCTTGCTCTGTGGCTCTGCTCCTCTATCATCCTCGGTGTTGGCCCAGCAGCCTGGGCCTGCGCCAGGGAGAAATGAACCCTAATCGCAGATCCAAGATTTCCCTGCCCCAAACCCTCAACCATTACGACTTGAAAACACCAGGCTGGACTGGGACCAGTCTGTGGGAACGGAACGACTGCCAGAAAGATCCCTCAGCCTCTTTTGCCTGACGACGCAAACGGAATACTTCCGTAGCGCTGTTTGCTACATACTTCAGTCTGAGACTGCCATTGTTGAAGTAGTTTGTGGGGATGTCAAAATGGAAGGGTGTTACTCAGCGATTGAATCATCTCTAACCAATCCATTCTAGATATCGTAGGGGTGTTACTCAGCGATTGGATCATCTCTAACCAATCCATTCTAGATATCGTAGGGGTGGTACTCAGCGATTGGATCATCTCTACCCAATCCATTCTAGATATCGTAGGGGTGGTACTTAGATCCAGACAGGAGATGAAACTAATGTCTGTGGGCGTGGCGTAGTGTTTGGCCAGAGCAAGGAGTTTGGGGAGCCAGGCAACAGCCTCTTTTCCTTAGGCTGCCACCAGACACTCAGATAGATCCTCATCCTCACTCAGGCCTGGCAAGGACACTCTGCTACTTCACTGACACACAGAGAGAGACAGAAAGAGAAAAACTCTCGCTCCTTAAATGATCCATGCCATCTATTCCCCTAGCGTCGATCATTTGCCCAGGCACATCAGATAAGGCTATTTACTTCTCCTTAAGCGAATCTCTGTAAGCACTGCGCTTCGCTTCACCACAACACATTTATGGAGGTCCCCTGACGGGAGGGATGAGCCCCTAATTTCTGTCTGTGTAACAACAGGATGAGATACCGTCTGATTGTGGCCAGTGGTAAACAATGCCCTGCAGACAGACTGCTGGTCTGAACGAGAGGTCGAACAATTAATCGGAATGGCCGAATAATTAGGGCCGATTTCAAGTTCTCATAACAATCGGAAATCTGTATTTTTGGACACCGATTTGGCCGATTATTTTGTTTTTTTACACCTTTATTTAACTAGGCAAATCAATTAAGAACACATTCTTATTTTCAATGACGGCCTAGGATGGTGGGTTAACTGCCTTGTTCAGGGGCAGAACAACAGATGTTTACCTTGTCAGTAACCTTCCGGTTACTAGTCCAACGCTCTAACCACCTGCCTTACATTGCACTCCACGAGGAGCCTGCATGGCAGGCTCACTACCTGTTACGCGAGGGCAGCAAGAAGCCAAGGTAAGTTGCTAGCTAGCATTGAACTTTTCTTATAAAAAAACAATCAATCTTAACATAATCACTAGTTAGCGACACATGGTTGATGATATAGGGTATATGCAGCAGTTTGGGCCACCTTGCGCGTCGCAAACTATGTGAAGTCCATTTATTCCTAACAAATACCGTAATTAATTTGCCAGAATTGTACATAATCATGACATAACATTGAACGTTGTACAACGTAACAGCAATAATAATAATAATCCCTAACATAATAACACACAGAAATACCGGGATGCCACCCGTTAGATAAAATACGGAACAGTTCCGTATTTCAATGAAAGGATAAACGTTTTGTTTTCGAAATGATAGTTTCCGGATTCGATCATATCCTTGACCAAAGGCTCTGTGTGTTATTATGTTATAATTCAGTCTATGATTTGATATTTTATAGAGCAGTCTGACTGAGCGATGGTAGGCAGCAGCAGGCTCGTAAGCATTCATTCAAACAACACTTTTGTGCGTTTGACAGCAGCTCTTCGCTGTGCTTCAAGCATTGAGCTGTTTATGACTTCAAGCCTATCAAATCCCGAGAATAGACTGGTGTAACCGACGTGAAATGGCTAGCTAGTTAGTGGGTGCGCGCTAATAGCGTTTCAATCAGTGACGTCACTCGCTCTGAGACTTGGTAGTTGTTCCCCTTGCTCTGCAAGGGCCGCAGCTTTTGTGGAGCGATGGGTAACGATGCTTCGAGGGTGGCTGTTGTCGTGTTTTCATGGTTCGAGCCCAGGTAGGAGCGAGGAGAGGGACGGAAGCTATTATTACACATGCAATACTAAAGTGCCTATAAGAACATCCAATAGTCAAAGGTATATGAAATACAAATGGTATAATAGGAATTATGACTATTTCTCTCTATAACAACTACAACCTAAAACTTCTTACCTGGGAATATTGAAGACTCAAGTTAAAAGGAACCACCAGCTTTCATATGTTCTCATGTTCTGAGCAAGGAAGTTAAACGTTAGCTTTTTTACATGGCACATATTGCACTTTTACTTTCTTCTCCAACACTTTGTTTTTGCATTATTTAAACCAAATTGAACATGTTTCATTATTTATTTGAGGCTAAATTTATTTGTATTGATGTATTAAGTTAAAATACGTGTTCATTCAGTATTGTTGTAATTATCATTATTACAAATGTTTAAAAAAAATTTAAAAAATTATATCGTCCGATTAATCGGCATCGGCTTTTTTTGGTCCTCCAATAAATCGGTATTGGCGTTGAAAAATCATAATCGGTCAACCTCTAGTCTGAATCTAGCTTCATGGCCTGCTGAGCCTACAAGCCTTTTCAATGTAGGCTACACCACTGCTAATATAGATAAGTGGTGGGTAAATGGAGATTCACCGAATGGGGACACAAGCTGCTTTCATACCACCATGTTTTGCCTCCATGTGCCCTTTACCAAAGGCATCCTCGTTGACCTATAAAAAGGGCTAAATCATCTCCGTTTTGTCTTAGATCGTCCTGTGTTGACTCGTTCTTTTTCTGCCAGAGGAATGAGACAAAGAAAGCACTCTTGGTTTTTCCTCAGGATGAAATCCCTTCCTAAAAACATCACAGCACATAGGTTGTTAGTACAACAGCATGGCCATCTATTCCAGTACAGTACGCTGGGGGCTTTCTGAATACTTCCATTCAGGTGCCATGTTGACCAGTGGGTGAAGCTTCCTTCCAGTTCTCTTTCATGAGATTTGAAGGAGACCTGGGCTGATAAAACAGGTCCAGGAGCATAGGTCTACTTTACAAACAATATGGAATACTTCAACCTGCTCAAAACATCTTAGTTTCTGTAGGCCTAGGAGCTGTGCCCTGCGTGCTACTGGAACAAAGTGAGTCCGCTGATTAATGAAAAAACACCACTGGCACGTCCAAGACAGGAAGAAACACTTTAGACAAATATATACAGGGAGAGATCACACCAATCAATACTATGACGCCAAGACACAATAGTGAGAGCAGCCCATGTTGTTGAACAGACGATGGGGGGGCTTCAGTACAGTAGAGTCCCAATGTAGCTTGAGGCCATGTAACCAATGTCCTGTCGACTACTCCCACTGCTCCAAGCCTGGATCTACCAAAGCACAAAACCAATGTCGTGTCGACTACTCCCACTGCTCCAAGCCTGGATCTACCAAAGCACAAAACCAATGTCCTGTCGACTACTCCCACTGCTCCAAGCCTGGATCTACCAAAGCACAAAACCAATGTCCTGTCGACTACTCCCACTGCTCCAAGCCTGGATCTACCAAAGCACAAAACCAATGTCGTGTCGACTACTCCCACTGCTCCAAGCCTGGATCTACCAAAGCACAAAACCAATGTCCTGTCGACTACTCCCACTGCTCCAAGCCTGGATCTACCAAAGCACAAAACCAATGAACCGCCAACAGCCAGGCCAAGTACTAAACCAACTGCAACATTGGAATGTGATCTTTTTTTTCATGGAACACTTGCAAGTTGTGTGAGCATGCCAGCATCCCTCACAGACACACAGGCTACACATGACAACCCTTAGATTAATTTGTGATTCAGATATCCATTCAGTGTCGTGCTATGCTTCCCGTTGCTGGCCTGTCTGCCTTTGACATGCCTGTGCATTAAATGGCATACTATTTAGGATTTAGGTCAGCGGGGCTGCCAGGCTGACAATGCCTTAGTCAGAACACATACAGTACCATGGGATGGTTATTGGTCCGCGGTCATTGAGGATCAGCAGGGGAAAGGCTTCGACCGACTGTGCTTCAAATTACCAATAGGCTTTTCTGCTGAAGTGGCCCTCATTATAGACAAATTATATTGAGACAAATGTCTGAAAGCATGGCTTTACATAAATAGTGTTTTGTCATGATAGTGAGCTGCCGTGATTCAGATGACTGAGACTGTGGTCACATAGCCTGGCTTGCCTCGCTAACCAACTGTTGTCTACACAAACATATCTTAAAATGTTCTTTATCCTACAGTGTGCGGTACTTGTGTTTTTGATGGAAAGTCAGTTAAAATGTCTAACAACGAGGGCCGGACAGACTTAAAGCAGAGAAAGCTTTCATGTTGGGTTGACTTTATGAGAGCCACATCTCTGCTGCTAGATTACTGTGTCATTAGAACAGGACCATGGCTTCCACTCTCTAATTAGCATCCTCTCCCGCTCAGAGGGAGACAGGCAGGCGACACGCACACACAGCACCCCACAGGTGGTGGCCTTGTAACAAACTAACCTAAGAGCATACCCGTTGAAATAGAAGTGAAGCCCTACTTGAAGTGAAAGAGGAACAATCTTGAATACTACTAGCATCATATAGCCTATCGTTGGATACAAAAGATGACTGAAACGTTTTTTGATTAAACATTTCAGTTGCTTTCACACACATTAGCACAATAATAAAGGCATGCCATGTAAAGCATTGGTTTGCTTCAGTTTGGCTGAATGTAGTCTACACCATTTGCAACTGGGTGTTGATTCCAAGGGACCCACTATAAAACCAAAACAACACATTCTGAAAGTCAAGCCTGAAGCATTCTGCTCCATACAAGGTCACCAAATAAACACAGGTTTGTTTCTCTGTAAGTAGAAGGGGGTGGGGGAAAAGCCTTAAACTCAGAGCACATTCCAAGACAACTCAACATACAACACTATTAATAATCCCAAGTAAGTGTACACATTCTTGTGAGTCACCATTATTGGCAAGCATAGGAATAGATCTAACTAACATAATAGGGAGGGTAGGACTAGGCTATATGCTAATGCTAAATGAAGTGGAGAGACTAAGGGGAGAGACTGGGCTCAGTAACTCACTCAGGCCCTTTGGCAACAGAAACCACTGTGTCACAACAACACTTAGGGGAGAGTCAGCAATAGAGATGATCAAAAGCTTTGGGATTTGTTCCACAGCAGTTTCATAAGGGAGGCACTTAGAGTTTATCTCTCTCCCATTGCTCAATATCCTCCAGTTCTCTCTGCTTGTCTGTCTGTGTATGTCTTGGGAACTAGCCTGTGAAAATGCTTTTTAAAAAAGTGCTATTTGAGAAAGGAGATGTTTATCAGACAATGGGATAAAACATCATCCAAGACAGCCAGCCATGCAGGCTGGGTCATTGGTGGATGTTGTAAGCTAGGCAAATGCCATGACCTGCAATTTCAGATCCAATTGATTGCTAGTGACAAGGGTTTTTTCCCCCTGGACCAATCCCAATGTTTAGCTGCTGTCCAGTAATACTGATTGAGAAGCTTCTTTTATGATTCGTCTGCCAGTGGCCGACAGAGCAGAATGGGGCCCGGTTCAAGAAGACCGCGTTTGCTTTCAAGAGAGGGACGTTTTTGAAACACAAAGCAATGCATTACCAAGGGGGCTGAAATCATAGTAATGGAAAAAGTAGGTACAATCAGATACAATATTTAACGGTCACATGCTTCGTATACAACAGGTGTAGACTAGCAGTGAAATGCTTGCTTACGGGTCCTTCAACAATGCAGAGTAAAAAAAGAAAAAAAAACATGAAATGAAAGTGACACTGTGAATAACAAAAAACTGAAAAGAGTAAAAATAACATGGCTATATATAGGGAGTAGAAAATACAATAGCTGTATACAGCGCATTCAGATAGTATTCAGACCACTAGACTTTTCCACATTTTGTTACGTTATGGTCACTCTGACAGAGCTCCCGAGTTCCTCTGTGGAGATGGGAGAACCTTCCAGAAGGACAACCATCTCTGCAGCACTCTATCAATCACTCTGTAGCGATCCACCAATCAGGTCTTTATGGTAGAGTGACCAGACAGAAGCCACTCCTCAGTAAAAAGGCACATGACAGCCCGCTTGGAGTTTTCCCAAAAGGCACCTAAAGGACTCTGACCATGAGAAAAAAGATTCTCTGGTCTGATGAAACCAAGATTGAACTCTCTGGCCTGAATGCCAAGCGTCACGTCTGGAGGAAACCAGGCACCGTTCATCACCTGGCAAATACCATCCCTATGGTGAAGCATGGTGGTGGCAGCATCATCATGCTGTGTGGATGTCTTTCAGCAGCACTTACTGAAAGACTAGTCGTCAGGATCGAGGGAAAGAATAACAGAGCAAAGTACAGAGAGATCCTTGATGAAAACCTGCTCCAGAGCTCTCAGGACCTGAGACTGGGAGCAAAGGTTCACATTCCAACAGGACAATGACCCTAAACACACAGCCAAGACACAACAGGAGTCTCAATGTCCTTGAGTGGCCCAGTCAGAGCCCGGACTTCACCCGATCGAACATCTCTGGAGACCTGAAATTAGCTGTGCAGCGATGCTCCCCAACCAACCTGACAGAGCTTGAGAGGATCTGCAGAGAAGAATGGGAGAAACTCCCCAAATACAGGTGTGTCAAGTGTCATACCAAAGAAGACTCGAGGCTGTAATCGCTTTACTCAGTACTTCAACAAAGTACTGAGTAAAGGGTCTAAATGTGGTATTTCACAGTAAAAAAAAAAAGGTTTTACATTGGCAAAAATGTCTACAAACCTTTTTTTTGCTTTGTCGTTATGGGATATTATTTCATCCATTTTAGAATAAGGTACCAGAGGGAACAGTCTGTGGCTGGAGTCAGACAATGTTTAGGTCTTTCCTCTTGACACCGCCTGGTATAGAGCTCCTGGATAGCAGGGAGCTCGGCCCCAGTGATGTACTGGGCCGTACGCACTACCCTCTGTAGTGCCTTGGTCGGATGACAAGCAATTGTCATACCAAGTGGTGATGAAGCCAGTCAAGATACTCTCAATGGTGTAGCTGTAGAACTTTGAGGATCTGAGGGCCCTTGCCAAATCTGTCTCCAAAAGGCATTGTCGTCCCCTCTTGACGACTGTGGTGGTGTGTTTGGACCATGGTAGATCCTTAGTGATGGGGACATCACGGAACTTGAAGCTCTCAACGTGCTCCACTACAGCCCCCTCTTTGTGAATGTCCCCAGTCCCCCTTTCCTATAGTTCGCGATCAGCTCCTTTTTCTTACCGACACTGAGGGAGAGGCTGTCCTCCCTATAGGCCGTTTCATTGTCGATCAGGCCTACAAATGTCGTGGCGTCGGCAAACTTGATGGTATTGAAGTCATGTGCGGCCACGCAGTCGTGAGTGAACAGGGAGTACAGGAGGAGACTAACCTGAGGGGCCCCGAGTTGAGGTTCAGCATGGCAGATGTGTTGTTGCCTACCCTCACCACCTGTGAGCAGTCCGTCAGGAAGTCCAGGATCCAGTTGCAGAGGGAGATGTTCAGTCCCAGGGACCTTAGCTTAGGGATGAGCTTTGAGGGCACTATGGTGCATTCTGCGAAATGGAGTGGATTCAGGATGTCTGGGATGGTGTTGTTGATGTTAGCCATGACTAGCCTTTCACAGCATTTCATGGCTACAGATGTGAGTGCTACGGGTACAGGGACTATGGTGGCCTGCTTGAAACATGTAGGTATTACAGACTGGGTCAGGGAGACACTACTTGCCAGTTGGTCAGTGTTTGTTCTGAGTACATGTCCTGGTAATCCATCTGTCCCTGCGGCCTTGTGAATGTTGACCTGTTTAAATGTCTTACTCACATCGGCTACGGAGCACGTGTTCACAGTCGTCTGGATCAGCTGGTGCTCTTACACATGGTTTGGTGTTGCTTGCCTCGAAGCAAGCATAGAAGGCATGTAGGTCATTTGCAAGCCCTGCCACATCTGAAGAGCGTCAGAGCCGGTGTAGTAGAAAACAATCTTAGTCCTATATTGATGTAAAAGCTGTAGTTATCCCATCTGAGACTGCTGTTCAATCAATGACCAGTGGTGCAGTTAGAGAACACATTAGAGATGAACTAGTCAACATCCGGGAGGGGGTCGTAAGGTCAAGCTCAACTAAACTTGTCATAAGTTGGGCATTAAACATGTAGCCTAGTTGATCATAAAGCTTCTGTGACTGGGATTTCTCATTTTAACACCTTATAAAAGAGAAGTGTAGAGAGCCAGACAATGATCTAGTCTCATTACTATCTAGCAAATACCTAGGCCTAAACATTGGCACCTTTACCTACTTTATTAGAAGCTGTTACATCCAGACCATTTTGAGTCGGACCATTGTGTTTACACAAATAGGTGCGCACGCGCACATACTTCCACGTCCAGTCTAGCTAGTCTGACACACTGTATCCTTCCTAATATATATATATATATATATTTTTTTCCTTTAGAGTTTCAATTTAGAATTTACATGCTGCTTGAGACAGAATGTACAACTGCCCCAGGGCCTACCCTGGCGTAGTGTAGAAGTGAAATTACTCAAGACGGACATTTTCTCAAGGCTGAGCCAGAGACAGCTGGATAGAAAAGACCTCCAGATCCAGATGATTGTTTCCCTCACTACAGTACTTCCTGGTCGGGCTCTGTTTCAATGTGTGGCTTACGTAACCAGTGATGTATAAAATTGGAGAGGGAGAAACAGTCAAGGCCACGAAGGCGACCTGCATGCCAGCCACATTCTGAGCAGCTCGACCCAGGCTCCTCTAGAATGTAGTACACGCTCACACAGTATGCACACACACATTGACTGACTAACTGCTATCCACCATATCAGCAGAGAGGAAACTCATAACTTCATACTTTCCCACTGATCGGAAAAGCTGCTGATGTGTGTGTGTGTATGTGTGTGTGGTAGTTAAATAGCAAAGTTAAAGTTGGAGGCCTGATACTTTGACTTTGCACAAGGTACGAGGTTAACTACACCTAAAGGCTTAAAGGGTAGGAAGCGATGAGTTTTTACTCAAAGTAAAAAGACTTAGTTATATTTTAGTGTTTTTAGTGTTTTTACATACTGAATAATTGATTTCCGGATATCTGCGGAACTACTTACAATGCCTGTATGGCTCAGTAGGTAGAGCATGGTGCTTGCACCATCAGGGTCGTGGGCTCGATTCTCGGGGCACCCACACGTACAATGTCGCTATTTGTCAACGTTATATGGAGAACCAATGCTACCAAACAAAAATATAAAATGCAACAATCAATCAATTAAAATGAATGAATTAGGCCCTAATCTGTGGATATCACATACCTGGGAAGACATAGGTTGTGACAAAACTTCACATTTTAGAGTGGTTTTTATTGTCCCCGGCACAAGGCACGCCTGTGTAATGATCATGCCGCTTAATCAGCTTCTTGATATGCTACACCTGTCAGGTGGATGGATTATCTTGGCAAAGGAGAACTCCTCATTAACAGGAATGTACACAAATTATAGATCAAAAAGCTATTTGTGCAAATGGAACATTTCTGGGATCTTTTATTTTAGCTCATGAAAAATGGGACCAAGACTTTACACATTGCGTTTATATTTTTGTTCAGTTGAATTCCAACTGACTAACGTTAGCTAGTCCAAACCAAATGTTGGTGCTACTGAGCTACTATGTACTAGAGGTCGACCGATTAATCGGAATGGCCGATTAATTAGGGCCAATTTCAAGTTTTCATAACAATCGGAAATCGATATTTTTGGGTGCCGATTTGCCCCCAAAATGTTTTACCTTTATTTAACTAGGCAAGTCAGTTAAGAACACATTCTTATTTTCAATGACGGCCTAGGAACGGTGGGTTAACTGCCTTGTTCAGGGGCAGAACGGCAGATTTTCACCTTGTCAGCTCAGGGATCCAATCTTGCAACCTTACAGTTAACTAGCCCAACGCAATAACGACCTGCCTCTCTCTCGTTGCACTCCACAAGGAGACTGCTTGTTACGCAAATGCAGTAAGCCAAGGTAAGTTGCTAGCTAGCATTAAAATTATCTCATAAAAAACAAGCAATCATAAATCAATAGTTAACTACACATGGTTGATTATATTACTAGATATTATCTAGCGTGTCCTGCGTTGCATATAATCTGACTGAGCATACAAATATCTGACTGAGCGGTGGTAGGCAGAAGCAGGCGCGTAAACATTCATTCATGCAGCACTTTTGTGCGTTTTGCCAGCAGCTCTTCGTTGTGTGTCAAGCATTGCGCTGTCTATGACTTCAAGCCTATCAACTCCCGAGAGGAGGCTGGTGTAACCGAAGTGAAATGGTTAGCTAGTTAGTGCGCGCTAACTAGAGGGACGGAAGCTATACGGTTTCACTGGGAAAGTGCCTATAAGAACATCCAATAGTCAAAGGTTAATGAAATACAAATGGTATAGAGGGAAATAGTCCTATAATAACTACAATCTAAAACTTCTTACCTGGGAATATTGAAGACTCATGTTAAAAGGAACCCCCAGCTTTCATATGTTCTCATGTTCTGAGCAAGGAACTGAAACGTTAGCTTTCTTACATAGCACATATTGCACTTTTACTTTCTTCTCCAACACTTTGTTTTTTCATTATTTAAACCAAATTGAACATGTTTCATTATTTACTTGAGGCTAAATTCATTTTATTGATGTATTATATTAAGTTAAAATAAGTGTTCATAAAGTATTGTTGTAATTGTCATTATTACAAATCATTTTAAAAATGTAAAAATATATAAAATTTTAAATAAAAAAATAAAAATCGTCCGATTAATCGTCATCTGCTTTTTTTTGGGGTCCTCCAATAATCGGTATCGGCGTTGAAAAATCATAAAAACGGTCGACCTCTACTATGTACAGTTGAAGTCGGAAGTTTACATACACCTAAGTTTCTCACAATTCCTGACATGTAATCGTAGTAAAAATTCCCCGTCTTCGGTCAGTTAGGATCACCACTTTATTTTAAGAAAGTGAATTGTCAGAATAATAGCAGAGAAAACTATTTCAGCTTTTATTTCTTTCATCACATTCCCAGTGGGTCAGAAGTTTACATACACTCAATTAGTATTTGGTAGCATTGCCTTTAAATTGTTTAACTTGGGTAAAATGTTGCGGTTAGCCTACCACACGCTTCACACAATAAATTGGGTGAATTTTGGCCCATTCCTCCTGACAAAGCTGGTGTAACGGAGTCAGGTTTGTAGGCCCCCTTGCTCACACACATGCTTTTTCAGTTCTGCCCACACATTTTCTATAGGATTGAGGCCAGGGCTTTGTGATGGCCACTCCAGTACCTTAACTTTGTTGTCCTTAAGCCATTTTGCCACAACTTAGGAAGTATGCTTGAGGTCATTGTCCATTTGAAAGACCCATTTGCAACCAAGCTTCAACTTCCTGACTGACGTCTTGAGATGTTGCTTCAATATATCCACATTTTCTTTCCTCATGATCTATTTTGTGAAGTGCACCAGTCCCTCCTGCAGCAAAGCACACCCACAACATGATGCTGCCAACCACGTGATTCACGGTTGGGATGGTGTTCTTCGGCTTGCAAGCCTCCCCCTTTTTCCTCCAAACATAACGATGGTCGTTTTGGCCAAACAGTTCTATTTTTGTTTCATCAGACCAGAGGACATTTCTCCAAAAGGTACGATCTTTGTCCCCATGTGCAGTTGCAAACCACAGTCTGGCTTTTCTATGGCGGTTTTGGAGCAGTGGCCTCTGCCTTGCTGAGCGGCCTTTCAGGATATGTCAATATAGGACTTGTTTTACTGTGGATATAAAGACTTTTGTACCCGTTTCCTCCAGCATCTTCACAAGGTCCTTTGCTGTTATTCTGGGATTAATTTGCACCAAAGTACATTAATCTATAGGAGACAGAACATGTCTCCTTCCTGAGTGGTGTGACAGCTGCGTGGTCCCACGGTGTTTATACTTGCGTACAATTGTTTGTACAGATGAACGTGGTACCTTCAGGCGTTTGGAAATTGCTCCCAAGGATGGACCAGACTTGTGGAGGTCTACAGTTTTTTTCTGAGGCTGATTTATTTTGATTTTACCATGATGTCAAGCAAAGAGGCACTGAGTTTGAAGGTAGGCCTTGAAATACATCCACAGGTACACTTCCAATTGTCTCAAATGACGTCAATTAGCCTATCAGAAGCTTCTAAAGCATAACAATTTTCTGGAATTTTCCAAGCTGTTTAAAAGGCACAGTCAACTTAATGTATGTAAACGCACACTGCCCTAACCCATCTGGACAAGAGGAATACCTATGTGAGAATGCTGTTCATCGACTACAGCTCAGCATTTAACACCATAGTACCCTCCAAACTCGTCATCCAGGGTCTCGACGCCGCCCTGTGCAACTGGGTACTGGACTTCCTGACGGGCCTCCCCCAGGTGGTGAGGGTAGGTAACAACATCTCCACCCCGCTGATCCTCAACACTGGGGCCCCACAAGGGTGCGTTCTGAGCCCTCTCCTGCACCTAGCCTAGTAATAGTAATATATGCCATTTAGCAGACGCTTTTATCCAAAGCGACTTACAGTCATGTGTGCATACATTCTACGTATGGGTGGTCCCGGGGATCGAACCCACTACCCTGGCGTTACAAGCACCATGCTCTACCAACTGAGCATTTTCAATAACTCCAAAATCCTTATAAGAACATCCAGAACATTCAGCATATTCTTGGACGGTTTGTTCTGAATTTGTTTTTATGGCGCTGAATTGTCATGTAGCCTACTCTTATTTGTTCGTATTTTTTTGTTATTTTAAATAAATGTTTAAAAAAAAAAAATTAAAAAAAAATTTTACTTATTTTTTCCCCATAATTTGGGGTATTGTTCTAAGCTTTTTCGGTTGATAAAGATTTTATAGTGAATGGTTGGTGTTAATGGGTGATGTACACATTTGATAAAAGCGGAAAATACATTCTTTCAAACTAAAACACACTGTAGAAACAAGATATTGTCTGTTTTTAGCCTTCAGCCATATGAACAAATTTATCGGACACATTATTTGAAAATGTGTTAGATGGCGTTATGCATTTCCAAAATGTTGGTTTACTTTAATGTAGCTGTAAGCTTGGTGTTGATAGCAATTAGTTAACTCACTCAGTGATAATGTAACGTTAACAGGATAGTAGGGCTAATGTTAGCAGGCTATCAACCATGCAAGCTGATTTGTAAATATAAATTCATAAAGTATTTGCTTGTAAGTTGGCAGAACATTGTACTGAAACCAATAGTCATGAGTACCTACGATTTGGTTTAATTTAAAGTTATAAATTTTACGTTATTTCTGTTGGAGTTGACATTGTGGCGAATAGGCTGGCTTGCAAGGTCCTCCATATTGCGTCACACCCTGCAAATGTTATTTCAGGGATGACGTCAGCATTCTTTGGTATTCTGATCAGTTTTATGTAATAACTCGAAAAAATAATTGAGGTGTAACTTTACATTGGGACTTTGATACAGATTGTGATGAAAATCCATATGTTATGTTTATGCTAACTACCCTTTAAGACAAACCACACTGCAGATGTGCAAAGTATGAGATGGAAAGTTTGAGAGCATGCCACAGAGAGAATGTGAGGGGCTCACAACTGTCTCTGACATGTTTAAACATATCAGCTACTGCAAAGCAAGTTAGTTACTGAACTCTAGAAGAAAATACAACACAGTAATAAACAGAAGACACCATCTTGTCGTGTGAACAGTATGTTTAAAAATAAGTCTTAACCTGAACCAGTTCCACAACATAGCGAAGTGTTGAACAACTTAACTCTGAATGTTACACATCCAACATTATGCTTTCAGCTAACTGGCTTCATGAAATGCAGATTCACATTTTCAATGTGTCAAGATCATCTCCTCCATACTTTGGGTGTGGAACAGACTGTCGAAAGTCAAGGAAAACCTATTTGACACAATATTTGCAAGAAAGCGATCCAAGGGCAAACCTAGCTTGGAATGCTGTACAAAAATAACAAGCAGGAGGGAAATGTTGCTTCTTAGCCAACGTTACTTAAGTCTAAAAGCACAACCCTAGTAGCTAAGTAAACAAACAAGTACAAAGACGAGGGTGGAGAAGATGGCATCCCATTTGCTTTTCCACTGGAGCTATTAAAACAGTGAAATTATTAGTTGGTGCTAGCTAACCACTGTACATGCATACAGCAGCCATTACTCCTGGCGCAAAAACATGGCCATTGAATTGCCTGTTTAGCGCCAGCTATGTAGTTAGATAATTGAGTTAACTTGCTGGCAAGATGCAGCTAATGACAGCATGGAAGCTATGGATTTAGCTAGCTAGCTGACATTATCACGTCTTGATGGTAGCTAACTTATTGTAACTAGCTAGCTAACTTAACGTTTGTGGATTGATCCATCTCACAAGGAGCATAACTTTACTCCAAATCCAGTCACGATTGATGATGTCAATGTTCCCTCTTATTGGTTAAAACAAGGCAATTTGAAGCGGGGAACATCGGATAAGCATAACGATAAACAAAAACCACACAACGAAAATACTCACCCATACTGTCCTTCAATGTGGCCAGGACCGTCTCGCTATATGAGATGTTTGGAATCTGCTATCCGGTTGCTTGAGTTATATAGCAGCTTGAATGCTAGCTACTGTATGTGTATTTAATTCAATACCGATAATCAAGTTCAGCACACCGTTACTTAAGCCATTCGTCTTTGCTTGAATAGCCAACCAAACCTATCTTTGTAGCTAATGATATCAAGATTACTGTACAGGAAGTTATCCCGAAAGTCTCCACCTTTCTTAGACTTGCCCGAAACTACGCCTGCCACACACATACAAAACAGAAGGAAACTCCGCGATATTTAGAAAGGAGAGTCCCGCGAGAGGAAGTTGGACTGCCATTCATTCATTAGCCGAGAGCATGAACAGTGTAATGGTTTGGGGATCAAAGAAGTCCGTCTCTTGAATCAGTGTTGAGCGTCAACGGTGGCCATTAGTTTCCTGGTGAACATTCGTTTTGACATTTGCATCATCAGACGACAATCGGTCCATGGGGGCTACATGGGACCATGGAGATTATCTTGATCATATTGTAGTGAATTCGGGGGTAGCCCTGACCGGACCAGAGTCCAGCGAATATAATGGTCATTCCACGCTTTCATTGTGTTAAATAGGTAACTAAGATATTTTATTGTATAATATTTGTTTCTTATAAATACATATTTGAGCTTGTGAATGGCACTGTAATAAACCTACATATCCACGTAGTGTCCCATACCACGTTTTGAGTGAGAAAGAGAGGTGTGTGTTGTGGGGGGTTACACACCTTGGTGCTCTGGCCAAAAAGCCAATATGTCCCATTTCATAATTCCCCTGTTTAATTGACCAAATAATGGCATGTGAGGCTTATGATGAGAGTTGTTTTAGTGGCCAATTCGCAGACTGACTCTCTCTGTGTGTATGTGCATCCTACATGCCATGAATCATTGTTAGTGTGTGTTTGTTCTACATCAAACTCAGTAGGGTTCTCCCCAGCTGTTCTGACAAAATGTAATTTTCACATTAAATGCACAATATCTTTGCATCATATACTGTGCAGGGGAGCAGATGTATCAGCCTACTATCAATATACTGAGACATGCAGACTTTATGCTTTACAAACATCTATTTTGTTGATATCATTTGAACTGCTAAAGCTCACAGTTTTCCTCTATAAGTGAAACGGCTAGCTGGTTAGCGGTGGTGCGCGCTAAATAGCGTTTCAATCGCTGACGTCACTTGCTCTGAGACCTTGAGCAAGTGTGGAGCGATGGGTCACGATGCTTCGTGGGTTACTGTTGTTGATGTGTGCAGAGGGTCCCTGGTTCGCACCCGGGTATGGGCAAGGGGACGGTCTAAAGTTATACTGTTACATAGGCTGCATTATGATTAGGGCTTGGGTCTTTTCCTGACCACATTACTTGACGAGGAAAAAGTTGGAGACCTATACTATAGCAAATTGTTATAATAACTATATAAATTGTATACCTCTGCTGATAGGCTATGACTAGGGCCCAGCTTTCTCCTGGTCAGTTCATATGCTCAGGAAAAATTGCTGGTCCTAAATTCCGATGAAGAGTTGGCCCAGTGAGTCCCATCTGTCTGCCCTGTCCCCTCTTAGCAGAGAAATCCATGTTTGGCCTATCTGTACTACATGCAGTGTCACTTTAAAAGGAAGTACAGAGTGCAAATTCGCTTGAGTGGGTCCATTTGAGAAGAGTATCAACATCCTATAGAAAGCAGCGTAAACACAAATTCTATTCAAATGAATCTAACCACAGAAATGCTAAACATGGAGGGACACCAGGGCCGGCTCAGACTGGGGAATAGAGATCTAGTTTATAGTAGAGTAGAGAATGAAGATTCAGTACCGTCACTTTGATCTCTTATTGGTATGTTTTATGGTTCATTCAGTCAAATAAATACACACACTAAACTTTTACAGTAATACTGCAATGGCAAGCAAAGTACCAACTATTTTCAGTTACTGTATATTGAAACTGTATACTGGGAATATATATGTTATATTATTAATGCAACCACTGTCAGAAAACAATGGACTTTAATTTGCTGGTTGCTGGCTTTTATACTATAGCCTATGTCTCTGATCAGTGAACATTGACACTTAGTGAGATGTGCTGCCACCTTGTGTTGAAAATCCTAACATTGACACAGAGTGTAATCTGAAATCCTTTTTGAAAACTATGGTACAAACGCAACATGTAATGTGTTGGTCCAATGTTTCATGAGCTGAAATAAAAGATTCCAGAAAGGTTCCATATGAATAAAAAGCTTATTTCTCTCAAATGTTGTACACAAATTTGTTTAAATCCCTGTTAGTGAGCATGTATCCTTTGCCAAGATAATCCATCCACCTGACAGGTGTGGCATATCAAGAAGCTGATTAAACAGCATGAACATTACACAGGTGCACCTTGTGCTGGGGACAATAAAATGCCACCATAAAATGTGCAATTTCGTCACACAACACAATGCCACAGATGTCTCAAGTTTTGAGGGAGCATGCAATTGGCATGCTGACTGCAGCATTGTCCACCAGAGTTGTTGCCAGAGAATGTAATGTTAATTTCTCTACCATAAGTCGCCTCCGTTGTTTTACATCATTTTGCAGTATGTCCAACCGGCCTCACAACCGGAGACCACGTGTAACCACGCCAGCCCAGGACCTCCACATCTGGAGAAGTGTACTCTTCATGGATGAATCCTGGTTTCAACTGTACCGGGAAGTTGGCAGACAGTGTGCATGGCGTTGTGTCAGCGAGTGGTTTTCTGATGTCAATGTTGTGAACAGAGTGCCCCATGGTGGTAGTGGGGCTATGGTATGGGCAGGCAGGCATAAGCTACTGACAATGAGCAAAATTGCATTTTATCGATGGCAATTTGAATGCAGATACCATGATGAGATCCTGAGGCCCATTGACTTGCCATTCATCCGCCGTCATGACCTCATGTTTCAGCATGATAATGCAGGGCCCCATGTCATAAGGATCTGTACACAATTCCCAGAAGCTGAAAATGTCCCGGTTCTTCCATGGCCTGCATACTCATGTCACCCATTGAACATGTTTGGGATGCTCTAGATCGACGTGTATGACAGCATGTTCCAATTCCCGTCAATATCCAGCAACTTCGCACAGTCATTGAAGAGGAGTGGGACAACATTCCACAGGCCCCAATCAACAGCCTGATCAACTCTATGCAAAGGAGATGTGTTACACTGCATGAGAAAAATGGTGGTCACACCAGATACTGACGGGTTTTCTGATCCACACCCCTACCTTATTTTTGTAAGGTATCTGTGACCAACAAATGCATATCTGTATTCCTAGTCATGTGAAATCCATAGATTCTTGTTTTTTTGCAGAGGCTAGTGGAATTAATGCATTTATTTCAAATGACTGATTTCTTTATTTGAACTGTAACCTAGTAAAATCTTTAAAATTGTTACATGTTGTGTTTATATTATTGTTCGGTGTATTTAAGCTAATTGTAAAATAGTCGACCCTACTGTCTTGTCAGGGGGGTGCAAAGTATCAGGAGTCAAGCAGGATTCAGGTGCAAAACTGAGAAGGTGAATAAAACTACATTTAAAAAATGTATAGACTATTGGATGTTGCCAAACCTTGACATAGAGGTATACTTACAAAATAACAAACAATAATCTAAATTTCCAAATCAGAACTGTGAAACTACAACCAGTTAGAAAGTCAGATATTGCAGAGTTTCCTAGGTCCATTTAGCACGTGAATGCGGCGTTTAGAGTGTGGAGTTTGGTGCCAAGTGAGGCAAATGTCACACTAATTTTAGACCTTGCCCCTTGCCCCCCTTGCCTTTAGTAGGCCTATTTATCACAAATTCATAAAGGCCTATACTCAATTTATTTTAGAAACATATCACACAAGATAATACAATAGCCAACAATAGACTACTTAAATAAACAAAGAATACACAGAGCTTGATTATAGATGATAGAGCAGTTACAGTAGGCTAAATAAAGTTTTTTTTTAAACTTCAGAAGACAGTCAAGACACATCCACTCGTCAGGTTGTAACAGACCAAGATGACCAGCAGAGGTCCAACTTAACGTTCCTATTGCAGCAGTTGGCTTGTGAAACAGTCTCAGAAAGAGACACAAACAGCGGAGTAGACCTATGCTGAATAGAACTGCCTCTAAGATTAGTAGGCAATTTATATTAGATATCTATAAGGCATTTCAAAATGTCTAATTGTTTTGTAGCTAGTGGACAAATGGTCAAATACTTGAATATATTATGTTATCAATATCAAGAAGGTTGATGAAGATCAGCCTATCATTTCAATTCCTAAAATTGGCATGGATTCTCTCCCAAAACATCAAGGCCGCACGTTCATTTAATTCTAAAACATTAGTAACAAATATAAAAACAATATATTTAAAAGTCTCGGACTGCAATATATTATTAATATAAGGTACCCACTGGGCACAGACGTCAATTCAAAGTCGATTCTACATTCCATGTCATTTCATTGAAATTATGTGGAATCAACGTTGATTCAACCAGTTGATTCAACCACATCCCATGCCCTTCTGGTGTAGCCTAAATCCCCAGTGAATGTCAAACATATTTTTATCCCACATGTACCAGATGAGTGAATTAAGCGGACTCTGTTAAAACCTGCCAACTAGCATTTTTCACTAGATATTTGCCCTACTTCTTGGTCACATTTCCACAGATACTGAGCACCCAGCAGTCCCCATAACATTATTTTATACTTGATTAAAACATTTGATTTGAGCGCAGAACTTGGAGACACTTCTCACCTTCCTATACCTGGTTATATTTAAAGCAATCTAGTGAAATTTAATCTGAGGGCAACAGAGATGCCCATAAGGCGAAGGGAAGGAAATCCATGTTGAATGTCACGTCACAGCTTGATTGCACAGGAATGTTGGCCAGGCAGGCGAATCCCCAGACAGTCTCTGGCACTATATCTGCCTTTTCAATCCATCTGCTGAGTCACTATCCCACTTACATAGTGGCATGTGAGGGCTTTTTCCCATTTCATCCCTTTGCCTCCCCCTCCACGTGCACGTCAGATATAGTGTTGTGCTCCTCGATCCGCTGGCTCTATTTGGAGTCACTGTCTGAAGGCAAAGCACAATATCCTGCATCACTGATGCTGGACCATTGCTTTTCCACTGACACACATGAATTGAACAGCTCATTCAGCTGTGTAGTAGTCTCATGGTAATAATGGTTTGGGGATTAAACAGAGAATTCCCATTCTTAAAATGTGCAGAGTCCGCATGACTGTGCCAATATGAACCCAATCCCACTGTTTGTGTGATATGCAAAAATATATGCAAATCCCCTATCACAAAACAGAAAGTATGGGTGAAGGCTACCATTCGGTAGTGGATCTGTTAGCTTTGTAAAAATCACAGAACAGCATGCTAAAATAGGGTAACATCCCATCCCTGTGCTCGACAATGTGCTCGACATCCCATCCCTGTGCTCCATTAATTGACATTGTGAGCGAGGAGTAAAACATAGGGAAATTGTATGTGATTTGCAGAGTTTTTGGGGTGGCAGAGTTAAAGGTCCAATGTAGCTCTTTTTATCTCAATTTCACATAATTTATGGGTAACAATTAAGCACCTTACTGTGTTTTCAATTAAAATGGTAAAAAATAAATAAATAAATAACATATTAGCAAAGAGCAATTTCTCAAGCAACAGAGTGGTCTGTGTAGGGAGGGGAAAACTGAAAACTAGTTGTTATTGGCAGAGAGGTTTGGAACTCTTTCTTATTGGTCTATTAACTAATTTTCCGCCTGGTGATGTCATCAGGCAGGCCACAACTCCATCCCATCAAAACAGGCTGAAATTTCAGGCGGTCTTTTCAAACAGCTCTTACACTAAAAGGGTATTATCATAATTTTCACAAATTCACAGCATTATTCCAACCTCACAGTGTGGAAATATATATAAAACACAGAAAATATCACGTTTTTGACTGCACTGGGCCTTTAAAGCCCACTGGACATATTTAAAGGTATACCTCGGGATTTTGGCAATCTACCCTTTATTTACTTCCCCAGTCAGATGAACTTGTGGATACCATTTTTTGTCTCTTCCTGCAGTTTGAAGTTTCTAACTAGTGTTAGCTCAATTGCTAACTATCGTTAGCACAATGACTTGCTAACTATGACTTGCTAACTATACTTTAACAGCTGTTACCATTGACATCCAGTCATTGTGCTAACGTTAGATCAGTCAAGATTTGTCTATTGTAGTATCCTATAATCTACATAGCTTCAACATGAATTCAACATGAAATGTAACCTCAGTTTGAGCCTCAGAGTTATTTTTCATGCTGGTGTATTTGAAAGTAAAGGACACCAGACATATAAAGCCGACATACTGTATTTCCATTTGTCTCCCACTGTAAATGCAATTTCTTCCTGGAAACCGAGTCAACTGCGTTTGGTTTGGGCGAGCGGAGCGCCAGTACCGAGTTTCGTTGGTGACGTCTGTCGCCAGTACCCGCCCTATTCAGTCATCGCCCTGGCTTTGCTGCATAGACCGCACAGGAACCTGGACCAAAGGAGGCAGAATTTCAGTTTCTTATCCATTATCGCTATGGGAATTATACAATTCTTTCAAAACCAATCTCTCATCTCATATTATCTGAAGCTAGTCCACCCTCGCCACACAGACTATAAAAAACTGCCGGTTGAAGGAACACCAGCAGTAGATTGTTGGTATTGTTTCATAGCCAGTAGTGTTTCTAGAATATGTGTCCTGCTCATGCAGGAATGATGTACCACCCTGTGCGATGAGAAGTAGCCAAACATTTGCTCAGAACTGGAAAATGTCAGTGCTCTGTATGTCTGTGGCGGTAAGTACAAGGCACCTTTGTCTATTAATTTATTCTTATTATAGGAGTAACGTTACTCCCCGGCAGGTTCTCGATTTAAAGAGACATCGCCTATTTTTGCGTTTGTCCCGATTTAAACTTGCCGGTATTTGCAATTAGTCAAGTTAATATATTGTTAACTTTGATTATTCCATAATTCATGTATTGTACAGGTAATCTTATATAATAGGCTATATATATATATATATATATATATATATATACATACATCTATTGTCAGAACAGAATGGAAGGATGGAGAACAATAGCACAAATATGACTCTATTGTTTGCCCAATGAGAATGGCACAAATATTCATCATATTGCAGGTTACTTGTAAATGGGAATCATTTCTTGTTATTAGCTAGCATGAATTCATCGTACACTAATTTACTGTAAAATATTTATGATATATAATATCATCTTAAGAAGCCCTGTATTCAAACAGCTATCATGGGACTCTACCCCTAGGAGATCATATATGTACTGAAAACATCCCATACAAAGACTTCAGGTTCACATACAAAGACTTCAAGCTTTGTTTCTCCATGCTGGAGAAAAACATAGGGAAAACATTGACTACATTTGAAATACTGTCGTGGATGTTGACCCACCCTGCCTCCATCCAATTTAACATGTATATTTAAGTAATGTTTTCATTTATACATAGATCCATGTATTTTGGCCTTATTGACATTTCGGAATGGACTCAGAACTTACAGTGCAGGGCAATGTTTATATGAGCACTATACCAACATATCAGCCAGAGAGAACATATCAAATAGAAATCTATGCATGTTTAGTTATCAATTTTTTTTATTTTTTTTTATTTGAATTATCTGGACAAATCCTGATAGTAGGGTGGTATCTAACCTTCTTTACAGATAATGTAGTCCATCATCCACTACAATCTATGATTAACATTTAAGCAGTAAATGGGGTGTCCTTATCTCCTAGCATCACCATGGAACAGATATTTTAACAAAATTATATTTTCCATTCAAATATTACAATGCATGTCAGTCAGTTCTGTGTTTGGGCCCCTCTGTGCATCTTCTCTCAGGCGAAGTCCACTGGTTGTTTGTGATGCGTTGTTGGCAGTACATTGTGACATTAGGAAGAATATTCTTCACTGGCCCATGAAGGAGGAGGCTCCACTGGCTTTTGTCAGTGATAAATGAGGCATGACTGCATCCTAACAGACTCACTTTTCCTCTAAGTTTAGTTGCATGATGATGTTGCAACAGGTGCTGGTTTGGTTGTGTGTTATCTGTTATTGTAATGGCTTATGGAAATATCAATGATGTTCAAGATATACACATAGTTACTTTTGCACTGTTGTGGCAAACATCCATATCTTCCATGTACAACAGCACAGTTCGGCTGTGAGCTAGATGTTGTGGATGATACTAGAGGCTCTGACAACAACACTGGAATGCAGCATGTTGCGGCACATGTATGTACTGTATATGCAGTTATTTTAAGATAATGTCAGGAAATGTAAAATCAAATCAAATAAATACACCTGCCAAATGGCAGTGTGTCTGTCCATTTCCCGTTTCTCAGTGAAAGATTTCTGATGAATGCTTTCACTTTCCCTTTGTGTGTGCTCAGAGATATGCTTGCCTATGCAGTCGGCAAAATTTTGAGGTGTTACCTAACACGTGGACAGGCATATATACACACACACACACACACACACACACACACACACACACACACACACACACACACACACACACACACACACACACACACACACACACACACACACACACACACACACACACACACACACACACACACACAGGGGTTGTCATCATGTGCACTCGACTCCTAGACCTTAGGCACATAACTGACAGTATACTTAGGGATCTGGGTGTGCCATCTTGTCACAGATGTCTCATGCAGAAAATGTAAAGATGGATCACATCATCCTCTCACAGTAAGGATGAGAAATTGTTGAAACCGATAGATGGTTCTGGTTCAATATGTCACTGAACCATGCTGATTGAAAACCATTGCCCAAACGCCTAAGCATTTTCTTTGTGTTACTGTTGGGTGCATGATGTGCAAAGAGGCCCTGTACAAAGGTGTTGTGTGCATCTTGGGGCAGGCGTGTTGTTGTTGGAGGTTGAATTACAGAGTGTTCAGGCAGGCAGTGCAGAATTTGCTGAGTCTGGCTGTCTCCAGGAACCAGCCCTGCAACCAGCAGCAGCACTGCAGTGACACGGCATAAACGGGCTGGCCCATCCTTTCCTCTCCTCTCTCCCCTCTGTCCTCCAGCCAGGGAGGTAGCATCCTGATATCACTATCACTAAACTCCTGGAGTTCAGCTCGAAACATATGAGTCATAGAACTAGTGATGCTATGGTTTTAGCTTTTCCCTTCAGTATTAATAATGTCATATCAACAGCTGTGTAGCCTATACACATCCATCATGTATCAAATGGATTAGATTTAGAGGATACGATTGAATAGATATCTACAAACAAGATTATACTACAGTATGTATCCCCCTTCTCTTTGTATCCTGCATGGCAGGTATGAAATGCTGAAGAGGCTTGAGTTAGATTCAGAGTGATAGAGGTAGTTATCAGTGATTCATGGCCACTCACAGGCGGTGAGGTGTGGTGTTGATGGGCAGTCTCTCTCCGACAGCAGCAGTCTCCTGACAGGATGCCAGCAGTGCGTTTTTTCAAACAGGAGATGCGAGCCTGCTCTCTTATCTGAGCTAGAAGGGAGGGACATTCACTTGCTTACCTCGCACGCTCTCCCTCTCTCTCTCTCTTGCACACACACACACACACACACACACACACACACACACACACACACACACACACACACACACACACACACACACACACACACACACACACACACACACACACACACACACACACACACACCGCTGTTCAGGCCACCAAACCAATGTACCTTCATTGTGTCACATGTTGAATGTTACCAGTTGCACACTTGCTTTTTATTGGGTAAATATGTGATGTGGCTGGAGCTGGAACATTTTGTTCCTCATGATCATCATCAACAGGGAGAGTGTGTTGGCTAAAGATTAGATGGTTTGAGTAATGATGTTGCCCTTAATTACCCCTAATCTTCAAATGTGCTTTCCTTCTCAAGGGGTCGATTTTCACATGATGATTTTACATAACCGAATGAAACTCAGAAGATTCTACAAAAAATGTAGTCCTGGGACCACTGTTACTGATTAGTAATGAGTCCTGGGAAGTGGACAGACTCCTTAGGGCCCCTGGTCTGTAGAGGGAAATTTGTCCAGTCATCAGCAGAATTTGATGACTGTCTCCTCCAGTGCCTGACTTCAAATATGCATGGCATTGTTTTAAAAATGCAATTAAGACCAGGGTTTGTAGAGGTGGTTGCGTACCCCAGCACAGACGTTGCATGCATCAAATCAAATCAAATTTTATTTGTCACATACACATGATTAGCAGATTTTAATGCGAGTGTAGCGAAATGCTTGTGCTTCTAGTTCCGACAATGCAGTAATAACCAACGAGTAATCCAACCTAACAATTCCACAACTACTACCTTATACACACAAGTGTAAAGGGATAAAGAATATGTACATAAAGATATATGAATGAGTGATGGTACAGAATGGCATAGGCAAGATGCAGTAGATGGTATTGAGTACAGTACAGTGGGGGAAAAAGTATTTAGACAGCCACCAATTGTGCAAGTTCTCCAACTTAAAAAGATGAGAGAGGCCTGTAATTTTCATCATAGGTACACTTCAACTATAACAGACAATATTTGATGTGGTTAGCAGCTATCTGATAAGTAAAATACCTATCCAGGCGTTTTAAGATCTGGCCTGCGTCAGCAATGCCTGGGCAGAGTAACACGCCCCATGTGTTATAGCAATCTGGTGCCTGATGGCACAGTCAATGATGTGGCATGCAACCATTGGTTGCATCCTGTCGGGCTGTATCACCGCCTGGTACAGCAGCTGCTCAACCCACAACCGTAAGGCTCTCCAGAGGGTAGTGAGGTCTGCACAACGCATCACTGGGGTCAAACTACCTGCCCTCCAGGACACCTAGACCACCCGATGTCACAGGAAGGCCATAAAGATCATCAAGGACAACAACCACCCGAGCCACTGCCTGTTCACCCCGCTATCATCCAGAAGGCGAGGTCAGTACAGGTGCATCAAAGCAGGGACCGAGAGACTGAAAAACAGCTTCTATCTCAAGGCCATCAGACTGTTAAACAGCCATCACTAACATTGAGTGGCTGATTCCAACATACTGACTCAACTCCAGCTCACTTTAATAATGGAAATTTATGTAAAAAATGTATCACTAGCCACTTTAAAGAATGCTACTTAATATAATGTTTACATACCCTACATTACACATCTCATATGTACATGTATATACTGTACTCTATATCATCTACTGCATCTTGCCATCTTTATGTAATACATGTATCACTAGCCACTTTAAACTATGCCACTTTTATGTTTACATACCCTACATTATTCATCTCATATGTATATACAGTGGGGCAAAAAATCATTTAGACAGACACCAATTGTGCAAGTTCTCCCACTTAAAAAAATGAGAGGCCTGTAATTTTCATCATAGGTAAACTTCAACTATGACAGACAAAATGAGAAAAACAATTCCGGAAAATCACATTGTAGGATTTTTAATTAATATATTTGCAAATTATGGTGGAAAATAAGTATTTGGGCACCTACAAACAAGCAAGATTTCTGGCTCTCACAGACCTGTAACTTCTTCTTTAAGAGGCTCCTCTGTCCTCCACTCATTGCCTGTATTAATGGCACCTGTTTGAACTTGTTATCAGTATAAAATACACCTGTCCACAACCTCAAACAGTCACACTCCAAACTCCACTATGGCCAAGACCAAAGAGCTGTCAAAGGACACCAGAAACAAAATTGTAGACCTGCACCAGGCTGGGAAGACTGAATCTGCAATAGGTAAGCAGCTTGGTTTGAAGAAATCAACAGTGGGAGCAATTATTAGGAAATGGAAGACATACAAAACCACTGATAATCTCCCTCGATCTGGGGCTCCAAGCAAGATCTTACCCCGTGGGGTCAAAATTATCACAAGAATGGTGAGCAAAAATCCCAGAACCACACGGGGGGACCTAGTGAATGACCTGCAGAGAGCTGGGACCAAAGTAACAAAGCCTACCATCAGTAACACACTACGCCGCCAGGGACTCAAATCCTGCGGTGCCAGACGTGTCCCCCTGCTTAAGCCAGTACATGTCCAGGCCCGTCTGAAGTTTGCTAGAGAGCATTTGGATGATCCAGAAGAAGATTGGGAGAATGTTATATGGTCAGATGAAACCAAAATAGAACTTTTTGGTAAAAACCAACTCTTCGTGTTTGGAGGACGAAGAATGCTGAGTTGCATCCAAAGAACACCATAACTACTGTGAAGCATGGGGGTGGAAACATCATGCTTTGGGGCTGTTTTTCTGCAAAGGGACCAGGACGACTGATCCGTGTAAAGGAAAGAATGAATGGGGCCATGTATCGTGAGATTTTGAGTGAAAACCTCCTTCCATCAACAAGGGCATTGAAGATGAAACGTGGCTGGGTCTTTCAGCATGACAATGATCCCAAACACACCACCCGGGCAATGAAGGAGTGGCCTAGCCAGTCTCCAGATTTCAACCCCATAGAAAATCTTTGGAGGGAGTTGAAAGTCCGTGTTGCCCAGCAACAGCCCCAAAACATCACTGCTTTAGAGGAGATCTGCATGGAGAAATGGGCCAAAATACCAGCAACAGTGTGTGAAAACCTTGTGAAGACTTACAGAAAACGTTTGACCTCTGTCATTGCCAACAAAGGGTATATAACAAAGTATTGAGATAAACTTTTGTTATTGACCAAATACTTATTTTCCTCAATAATTTGCAAATAAATTCATAAAAAATCCTACAATGTGATTTTCTGGATTTATTTTTCTCATTTTGTCTGTCATAGTTGAAGTGTACCTATGATGAAAATTACAGGCATCTCATCTTTTTAAGTGGAAGAACTTGCATAATTGGTGGCTGACTAAATACTTTTTTGCCCCACTGTATATACATATGAGATGAGTAATGTAGGGTATGTAAACATAAAAGTGGCATAGTTTAAAGTGGCTAGTGATACATGTATTACATAAAGATGGCAAGATGCAGTAGATGATATAGAGTACAGTATATACATGTACATATGAGATGTGTAATGTAGGGTATGTAAACATTATATTAAGTAGCATTCTTTAAAGTGGCTAGTGATACATTTTTGACATCAATTTCCATTATTAAAGTGAGCTGGATTTGAGTCAGTATGTTGGAAGCAGCCACTCAATGTTAGTGGTGGCTGTTTAACAGTGTGATGGCCTTGAGATAGAAGCTGTTTTCCAGTCTCTCGGTCCCTGCTTTGATGCACCTGTATTGACCTCGCCTTCTGGATGATAGCGGGGTGAACAGGCAGTGGCTCGGGTGGTTGTTGTCCTTGATGATCTTTATGGCCTTCCTGTGACATCGGGTGGTCTAGGTGTCCTGGAGGGCAGGTAGTCTGCCCCCGGTGATGTGTTGTGCAGACCTCACTACCCTCTGGAGAGCCTTACGGTTGTGGGTTGAGCAGTTGCTGTACCAGGCGGTGATACAGCCCGACAGGATGCAACCAATGGTTGCATGCCACATCATTGACTGTGCCATCAGGCACCAGATTGCTATAACACATGGGGCGTGTTGCTCTGCCCAGGCATTGCTGACGCAGGCCAGATCTTAAAACGCCTGGATAGGTATTTTACTTATCAGATTGCTATAATATTTGATGTGGTTAGCAGCTATCTTGTGCCAAACGGCACAGTAGATTGTGTGGCATGCAACCATTGGTCAATTCATGCGACGTCTGAGCAAGGAAACGCAACCTTGATGTGGTTAGTTGATACATAAAGGACTTATCCAGGCATGGTAAGATCTGCCATGCGTCAGCAACGCCTGGGTAAAAGAATGTGCCCATGGTTAGGTGCAATTGCGCAACAAATGGTTGTTTCTGAAGGGAGGCCCAGACTTTGAAAACGCCTGAATTAGGGCATTCTCATTTCTCTGTGAGGTCTACTGCAGTGTGTAAACCATTAAAAGCACTCTGGATTTGCCTCCCAACTTTTAATAGGGTCCTGCATGTACAGAAAGTGATGATGCAGCATCCCTTGCTCTCCCTGCCTATCAGCGGTTATTGCCTCTAACATCATATTTCTGTGACAAATTGGCACCCTGGCCAAAGAATTTAGGAAAAAAAAGAGTCACATCCCAGCCAGCTCCACATTTAAGAGGACATAAAACATGCATTAGGGCTAGACTGGATGTACTGTACATGCAGTGAAAGGATTGTAGGAGGGCTGTTGTGGATGCGGATGGCATTTCACTGCCATGGAACACATTCAGGCCATAATCACTTCAGAATGGCAGCGTTTACTGGTCCTGAAAGAATTCCCTTCAGCGAAAGTCAAACAGAAGGTCATCACACATCAACAGAACATTGGCTACTGTTTTTTCACCAGATAACATGTTAAGGAAGTTCCTCAATGTGCTGTTTAGAACATCAGCCAAGTTGTGGTACCTGTAATTTGAATGGATTTTCAAGTGCTTGCTATTGAGAATCTAACATATTTTCATGTCCCTTGGATGGATGTCCTTACCATACGGTGAATTCAGAAAGTATTCAGACTCCTTGACTTTTTCCACATTTTGTTATGTTACAGTCTTATTCTAAAATTGATTATATAGTTTTTCCCCCTCATCAATCTACCCACAATATCCCATAATGACAAAGCAAAAACTGTTTTTTCAAAATGTTTGCCCAAAAATGAAAATATCACATTTACATAAGTATTCAGACCCTTTACTCAGTACTTTGTTGAAGCACCTTTGGCAGCAATTACAACCTTGAGTCTTCTTGGGTATGGCGCTACAAGCTTGGAACACCTGTATTTGAGGAGTTTCTCCCATTCTTCTTTGCAGATCCTCTCAAGCTTTGTCAGGTTGGATGGGAAGCGTCACTGCACAGCTATTTTTAGGTCTCTCCATAGATGTTAGATCGGGTTCAAATCCGGGCTCTGGCTGGGCAACTCAAGGACATTCAGAGACTTGTCCCAAAGCCACTCCTGCGTTGTCTTGGCTGTGTGCTTAGGGTGGTTGTCCTATTGGAAGGTCAAACTTCACCCCAGTCTGAGGTCCTGAGCGCTCTGCAGCAGGTTTTCATCAAGGATCTCTCTGTACTTTGCTCTGTTCATCTTTCCCTCGATCCTGATTAGTCTCTCAGTCCCTGCCAATGAAAACATCCCCACAGCATGATGTCTCTTTACAAAGTTGTCTCTTTACAAAGTTATTTCAAATTAATTTTTTGGGACTATTATAGGTTGTAGCAACAACACCAAAAGACTGATGACAACAGAAAAACTTAACATTCTATTAGTACTAATGGAATTATATTGATTGTAGACAATATATTTATCCATAGTCTAAGTCGGTATTAGATAGAACATCGCGTACCTGCCCGCCTCTGGGAAAAACAACCTGTGGTTACATAGGTTAACCCACAGTAAAAACTTGACATTTTTCAAACCCAATTTTCTTGTTGTCTACTTGTTTTAGTGTATTACAAAATTAAATTTAAGAAAAGTACAAGATGTTTAAAGATTACTTTTCAACATTGGCTGCTCCAGAGCATTCTCACTGCATTGAAAACGTAATATTGTAGGGCTTCCCTCACTCATGGCCCTTTTTATGACGGTGTTAGCAGTTACGTGAGTGCTAGCTAGCTACGGACCGGAACATTAATTAAGCTAGTCAAGACCAACAACCCAAACAAACGGACTATACAGCTACAAGTGGTGAGTGGAGGTACAAATAGACTATACTAAACAAGTTAAATGTCTTACCTGTGACGAAATGTTTTCCAAACACATAGCTACGTGTAGCCCTACTTCAACACCAGGTCCCGGGGCGGCAGGGTAGCCTAGTGGTTAGAGCGTTGGACTAGTAACTGAAAGTTTGCAAATTCGAATCCCCGAGCTGACAAGGTACAAATCTGTCGTTCTGCCCCTGAACAGGCAGTTAACCCACTGTTCCTAGGCTGTCATTGAAAATAAGAACTTGTTCTTAACTGACTTGCCTAGTTAAATAAAGTTAAAATAAAAACATGTTTCAGCATGATAATACACAGCCCCATGTCCCAAGGACCTGTAGCATATTCCTGGAAGCTGAAAATGTCCCAGTTCATGGCCTGCATACTCACCAGACATGTCATGTTTGGGCTGCTCTTGGTCGACGAATACGACAATGTGTTCCAGTTCAAGCCAATATACAGCAACTTCACACAGCCATTAAAAAGGAGTGGGACAACATTCCACATCCCACGATCAACAGCCTGATCAACTCTATGCAAAGGAGCTGTGTCACGCTGCATTAGGCAAATGGTTCGTCACACCAGATACTGACTGGTTTTCTGATCCACGTCCCTACCTTTTTTTTAAGGTTTCCCACGCCAAATATCCTAAAGCCACAGGGCTTTTCTTGCAGTCTGTATTTCCCTACATGGGAGAATTACAAACCGTAGGGTTGGGATTTTTGACCTGGTTACATGTACATTGACCACAACAGCAGCTTTTCTGTATTTTATGTTATTTCTGTAGAACAAAAAATCGATAATGAGGTGGGGTGACTTCACACATCCATTTATTTGGTAAATGAGCTGCGGCCTGGGTCTCTACCTGGGACTCTGTGTTGCCATCTTTTCAGCAGTACATTGTCTAAGCTCAACACTGTCTCTGTTGTCATTTCTTTCTGTTCTCAGCTACTGTACAGTGTGGTTGGTGAGGCCTCTAGCCAGCCTCTGACACCCAGCCCTGGCACTGAGATAGTGGCCCTGTCTGCCCGCCACTACTACCACACAGACCAAAGCACGGGCAGTCAACTGGTCTGTGACAAGTGCCCCGCAGGAACTTTCGTGTCCAGGCACTGCAACCAGACCAACGTGAGGGAGTGCAGCCGCTGTGGCGAGGGCACATTCACGCGCGGAGAGAATGGGGTTCAGCAATGCCACCGCTGCAGGAGGCCCTGCCGCGCCCCCCTCATTGAGAAGTTCCCCTGCACGGCCACCATGGACCGGGTCTGCAACTGCCCCCCGGACACCTTCGCCAAGGGGGACGCCTGCACTCCCCACTTCCTGTGCCCTGTGGGCTCAGGGGTGAAGAAAAGGGGCAGCGAGGTGGAGGATGTGAGCTGTAAGGTGTGCACGCGAGGGAGCTTCTCGGATGTGGTTTCCAGTGTATTGAGGTGCAGGACACACACAGACTGTCTGGCCCAGGGTCTGCCCCTACTGGCAGCAGGCACCAGAGAGACAGACAACATCTGTGGACCTGCTTCTCCCAACTCCCCCACCCTCCCGGGACCTGCACAGTCTACCTTCATCCAGGAGCTCTCCTATTCCTCAGCTGGCCCAGTACACAAAGGTAAGGCAGTGCCCTGGGACAGTGGACCCGACTCCCTAAACAAATATATATCTGTTGCTCCCCCATCCAGGCTATTTTGCTATGTGTTTAATTTGTATCACTCTAGACATCGCCTCAAGTGGGTTGTTTCATGTAGAAACTCAAGGGGAAGCCCAGACTGTAGAACAGGCTTGTGTTCCTCAACAAAATGTCCCCACATGGTGTTATTCTCCCTATGTAGTCCGTCATATCAAACATTGACCTGGCCAACAGGTACTGTACAGTGATAAAGTGACATGTTTGATCTTGTCACAGACAACACTGCTTTGGTGGAAAACATGTTGTTGTTTCCATTCAATCCCAAACTCCTCACTTGCTTGTTCACACTCTTGTCCAGAAAGGTCATGTCTGTACATTTGTTCTGTAATTGCTTATCGAGGGGAAAGTGGAATAAACTGGGTAAACGGCTGCCCTTTTACTTAGACACATCACACGCGTAGGAAGACCAGGGGAAGCCATTAAGGCTATACATTCAACAGAGAGATACATTCCTTTGTAGTGGCTGTTGTTTTTTCTTCCCAACAGCCAAGTGTTATGTAGCCCAACAGGTCATATTGAAAAATATCACAAAGGTTTCTCATCGGAAACACATATAAGCATTGAAGTGAAACGTTACTCTTTTTTTTACTAACCAAATATTAGGCTGTCTATAATATAGACTACGGTGGGGCAAAAAAGTATTTAGTCAGCCACCGATTGTGTAACTTCTCCCACTTACAAATATGAGAGAGGCCTGTAATTTTCATCATAGGTACACTTCAACTATGACAGACAAAATGAGAAGAAAAAAAATCCCGAAAATCACATTGTAGGATTTTTAATTTATTTATTTGCAAATTATTTAATTACAGGCCTCTCATCTTTTTAAGTGAGAGATCTTGCACAATTGGTGGCTGTCAAAAAAAAATGTTTTGCCCCACTGTATATGTCTTAGCTAGCTAGCTAACATTAGTGTTAGCTAGCTGGCGCCATAGCTGACGTTGTTATTTGTATTCCAGAGCCGTTTGCTTTTCTAGTTAGAGCCTATTGTTAGCTAGCTAACATTGAACCTTGTTGGTTAGCTCCCAGCACTGTGTCATTGTTGGAACTGTTCATTGTTGTTTAACTAGCTAACGTTAGCTGGCTGGCTCGTTAGCTAACTTTACGTGATGTGTGTACAACACACGTTGAATATGGCCAGTGTCAGGAAAAGTCTGCCAAAAAGTGTAAGGAAATTCTTGCCAGCAGAGCTGGTTAGGCTGTTTTCATGTTATCCAGAGGCAAACAAATCATTGGCCAGAGCGTCAAGTGTGTGCTCCGAGAGCGAAGCGAGATAGCGAAGCGAGATGGGTGGGGCTAAAGCTTAAGAAGGTGTGAACGATGCTGAATGGGTGTATACAAAGAGCTCTTCACTAGATACCAAAACATTCAAAGGCCATTTTCTCAAAAGTGAGTTTACAAGTTGATCAACTTTCAATGCAGAATTACTTTCCCATTGTCCCTTTGTAGCTCTGAGTCTCTAAATTTATCCAATGTAAAAAAAAACACATTTCAGATTTTGCTACACATTGTAAGACCGAATCCAGGTGGTCAGTCACATACTGTATGTGAAAAATGTTAAACAGTTTTTTGGGGGTCAGAGAAGACACTACTCATTCCCAAAAGTAGTTACTCATTGAAAATGTTACTATGGCAACATACACTACCATTCAAAAGTTTGGGCTCACTTAGAAATGTCCTTGTTTTGGAAAGAAAAGCACATTTTTTGTCCATTAAAATAACATCAAATTGATCAGAAATACAGTGTAGACATTGTTAATGTTGTAAATGACTATTGTAGCTGGAAACGGCTGATTTGTAATGGAATATCTACATAGGGGGCCAGAGTCCCATTTATCAGAAACCATCACTCCTGTGTTCCAATGGCACGTTGTGCTAGCAAATCCAAGTCTATAATTTTTAATGGGTAATTGATCATTAGAAAAGCCTTTTGCAGTTATGTTAGCACAGCTGAAATCTATTGTAATGATTAAAGAAGCAATACAACTGGCCTTCTTTACACTAGTTGAGTATCTAGAGCATCAGAATTTGTGTGTTTGATTACAGGTTGAAAATTGCCAGAAACAAAGACTTTCTTCTGAAACTCATCAGTCTATTCTTGTTCTGAGAAATGAAGGCTATTCCATGTGAGAAACTGCCAAGAAACTGAAGGTCTCGTACAACGCTGTGTACCACTCCCTTCACAGAACAGTGCAAACTGTCTCGAACCAGAATAGAAAGAGGAGTGGGAGGCCCCGGTGCACAAATGAGCAAGAGGACAAGCACATTAGAGTGTCTAGTTTGAGAAACCGATGCCTCACAAGTTCTCAACTGTCAGCTTGATTAAATAGTACCCGCAAAACACCAGTCTCAACGTCATTAGTGAAGAGGCGAATCCAGGATGCTGGCCTTTCTAGGCAGAGTTGCAAAGAAAAAGCCATATCTCAGACTGACCAATAAAAAGAAAAGATTAAGATGGGCAAAATAACATAGACACTGGACAGAGGAAGATTGGAAAAAAGTGTTATGGACAGACAAATCTACCTTGGAGGTGTTCAGATGACAAACAAGAACATTGTGAGACGCAGAAAAAATGAAAATATGCTGGAGGAGTGCTTGACGCCATCTGTCAAGCATAGTGGAGGCAATGTGTTGGTCTGGGGGTGCTTTGGTGGTGGTAAAGTGGGAGATTTGTACAGGGTAGAAGGCAGGGTAGAAGGCATCTTGAAGAATGAATGCTATCACTCCATTTTGCAACGCCATGCCATACCTTGGAGCCAATTTCCTCCTACAACAGGACAATGACCCAAATCACAGCTCCAAACTATGCAATAACTATTTATGGAAGAAGCAGTCAGCTGGTATCCTGTCTATAATGGAGTGGCCAACACAGTCACCGGATCTCAACCCTATTGAGCTGATGTGGGAGCAGCTTGACCATATAGTACGTAAGAAGTGCCCATCAAGCCAATCCAACTTGTGGGACATGCTTCAGGAAGCATGGGGTGAAATCTCTTCAGATTACCTAGAATGCCAAAGGCCTGCAAGGCTGTAATAGCTGCAAATTGATGATTCTTTGACGAAAGCAAAGTTTGAAGGACATTATTATTATTTCAATTAAAAATCAATATTTATAACCTTGTCAACGTCTTGACTATATTTCCTATTCATTTTGCAACTCATGTCATGTATGTTTTCTTTGAAAACAAGGACATTTCTATGTGACCCCAAACGTTTGAATAGTAGTGTAATTCTCAGAGACTAACTAACTATTTAGTTGTTGTTGCTGATGGTTTACAAGTTGATAGACATTTGAGACTGTCAAAATAAACCTACGGTGTCTGGAACTTAAGGAAGCAGCTACAGTATTTCCAGCCACAGGACTGTATAAGTCTCTCTTACATGTTTTCTTCTGCTGGTGTTTTAGTCCACAGTTTAGTCAGTAGTTTTTCACCGTTTCAACCTACCGTAACAGACCATTAATGCCACTGCTCTTTGTCTTGTGTGTAGATAAATAGCCTCTCACCTAAGTTGCACCTTTGTTCAGTGAGAATAGCTGAAGGTGGTGTTCCACTTCCACACGTATTACAGAGATCGCAATGCCTCAGTCTCAACTGTGTATATCAATGAGAGGGGAGGTGAAGGAGGTTGTTGCACAAAATTCGCAAAGACAGGACAGTGTGTCCCCATGCAGTGAAGAACTGAAAACAGTGTAGTTGAGATGGTGATGCTGGTAACACAGCTTGCCTCTGAATTACCTGTGCACAGGGATAACCTGTGATCCAGGTGCCAATCCCAAATGCATCCCCCTATAGGATGCCATAATGAAATGCTAATCTGTTTAATACTGTAGTCGTAGACAGGGGTATTCCAGCTCAGGGTAAGGGAATTTTTACAGTATATTGATTCTGGTTCAGTGGCAGTTAACACAACTCCCCTATTTATTGGTTGTTTTGGTTTTAACACTATAGAGGCAGTGTAGCTTCAACGTTTGTACCTGCAATAGTAATTTATCAGGGTCAATCTAGTTCAATGTCAATTGACTAACAGTGACGTGAATGTGTTCAGGCATATTTTGTTGACCTCTTTTCAACTCAAAATCAATTTCCCATTCATCCCCTGCTGAGACTGGAGCTGTAATGGAATTCACTCGATCTTTAGAAGAGTACTGTATAAATGCGGTGGCTGTAGAAGGATCAATCTAGTGCTCTTCTTGTGTCACATTAGATTGGAGAGCACTGCTGGGGTCTGGCCAGGGCGTGGCCCTCCCCCTCCTCGGCTGTCCTGCAGATTGCCTGTGGGATTAAAGTTTGACAATTTTGACTAAATTTTATTATCTTCCTCCGCATCTCCCTCCCCCCTATATCTCGCTCTTTCTCCTCTCCCTTTCTTTCCCTTTCTATTTGTGGTCGTGTGTCTCTGTGGGTTAGATGCCTTCAGCCTGACAGCAGGTCCTGAGGTCTTAGAGCTCTTACTGAGTACCACGGCGACTCTACCCAGTTCCGGCAACAGCCAGGACTCCACCGCAGCAGGCTCCTACGAGGCCAGCCACAAAGATGGAGAGGTGCTGAACCTGGCCACTACTGCCGGAGCCCAGGACCCCACACAGACTCCACCACACCTCAAGCACTCTGTGCCCAGTGAGCACCGCCGCACCCACCCAGCAGCCAACAAGCGGGCCATGGACGGCGTAGAGGATGGATCGGAGGTAGGGGTAGGTCAGGGTGTGCAAAGATCAGGGTACAGGCCCACGCGAAGGGGCTCCCCCAGGCCCAGCACTCATACACACTTTGACATCAACGAGCACTTGCCCTGGATGATCGTGCTGCTGCTGCTGCTGGTGCTGGTGGTGATCGTGGTGTGCAGCGTGAAGAGGAGTTCCAGAGTGCTGAAGAAGGGACCGGTTCAGGACCCCAGCAGCATCATTGAGAAAGCTATCCAGAAGAAGACCTGCCCCCCGACACAGACCAAGGAGAAGTGGATCTACTACTCCAACGGACAGGGTGAGTGGACGCTTTATTTTACCTCTCAAAGGCTTATAGAAAGAAATGCAACTTTGTTATCAAGTCTTTTTTACATACAGTATAGCCACATACTTTATAAAGACAGATAACAGAAAACATACAAACAAATACATTTTTGGTACAACGATATATTGGCAAGACTTTCAACCGAGAAGACCGACCATCTGTTATAGCAACAGTGGGGAAACCTAAATCCAATCCATTCTGCCCAAGAGAACATGACACAATAGCAGAACAGTATAGCTGTTACACAAGCACGGGCATGGCCGGCAACAGACTGTAACTGCCACCTCCCCACAGGCATCTCCCTTTATCTTTCACTACCTCTCCCTTCCTCTGTTGTCTCGCTTTCTTTCTCTACTTCTCTCTTTACCCCCTCCCCTCCTGCCTTACTCCCTCTACCTTTACACCCCCCACCCCTCAGTCCTCCTCCTTCTCTTCCTCTTTTCATTCTCACTCTGTCTTTATCTTTGTCTCGCTCGCTCTCTGTCTGTATCTCACTGTCTATCTCTCTCGCTCTCTGTCTGCATATCTCTCTCGCTCTGTGACTGCATCTCTCTGTCTGTGTCTGTATCTCTCTCGCTCTGTGACTGCATCTCTCTGTCTGTGTCTGTATCTCTCTCTCTGATATGTCTGGTTGTCTGTAGCCATGGGAGCTGAGGAGGCCACATGGGGCTGCTAGGTTACAGTAGTGAAACCCCAGTACCGCAGCAGGCGGGCAGGAGGAAGATACCGCCAGCCGCAGCCTGATGTCAGCCTCAGATATCCATCCGCTTGTAAGCGAGAGAGAGGGAGAGCTCTAACCCAGTGCAGTTCAGTTCAAACCAGATTATTCCAGTTCTCTGTGGTTGGAGAGAAGCTCAACTTTATCATTGCACAGACACATGCCCCCGGGAAAGGGTGGAGTGAGGGCTGGGGAACGCTGGGTGGGCCGCGGCTTTCAAAGTTATGTGTCGCTGAAAGTGTCGGTGGTTAGAGCTCCCACCGTGTGAATTGAAGATCTTAGCACATTGTACCGGTCTGCTCACAGCACGTGAGAATGTTCTAGGAATGTATAGTAGGGATGTAGACATTGCGAAGATAGAAAAGTACAACTGAAACATGATCAATAGTCTAATCTTCACATTGTCTTACTACATTAAACTTCCCTTTTTTGTTACTCATGAAAATACCCTTTGAAAGTATTTCAGTTAGCAATCTGACTGTTCTTTTTTTCTTTAACAATTGACTCCTCAAAAGTCCTCAATGATAAACTGCTTTTGCATTCACATGGATTCAGGCTGCTATGTTAGTAGTTTCAGCATTTAGGAATGTTTCCCATACTTTTCTTTACTGTTATAAATAGTAGAGTAGTAATATTTTTATATACATGTCCAGATCAGATACACAAATGATCTTCACTTTTACTGCGTTGTTTATCTACATTCAGTTCCAAAAAAGAGAATTTAATTGTATTTGAAACTTCAAAAAACAAGAGAATTTAGGGCATGTTCTAAAAAGGATTACAGAATGTTTATCAAGTAGATGCAGAGTTTTACATTCAGACCGTGTGTGTGTGTGATTACACAGCTATTTACTCTCTCGAGTACAAAACAAAACAGTTTCTTAATTCTTCCAAGGTGTGTAATTGGCTACCCTGAAGGCTTTAATGTCTATTTACTGGAGTAGTTAAAAGGCACACTAAACAGTGGAATGGGAAACATATATATATATATATATATATAAGAAAAAGGCAAGATCATACAAATAGCTCATTATTTCATACGAGTCCAGAAAGTGGCGTGAAGGGCAAGCAGGGTGAAAAGAATCCCCCCTGTGGGCCTGCTGTTTACGAACGCCAAACAGGTGGGGAAGTACCCAGGTGGCCGTGCTGCTCAGCTCCAGGGTGGGCCACATGGACCTGGGCTTTGGCTAGGACTGGGTCGGTTGGGCCTGCTGTGTGGGCTCTGTTGCATTCACGTGCCTCGGAAATCAGGGCAATTTGATAGGGAAATCTGTCAAATGTCCCTATCATTGTGTTCTCTGTGATCTGACAAAGTAATTTCCTGCCTGGATTTGAACAGGCTTTCATATTATAACTGTTTTCAATGCAGATTGATTTGAATATGATACCTTACATTCATGTTGTGTTGTTTAGTGTTATTTGAATGGCAGCAACATTTTCTACAAAATGATCAAAACTGAGCAAGACACCACAGCACTAGGCAATCAAGAGATTGAAACAAGAAAAGTGACTAAGCAGCAAGCTGGTCTTATGTGACCACTTTGTCTCTTCTATTACAATGACAAGCTTACTTTGTCACCAGCGACAATTCCCAGAGAGGCTCAGAGCAAACGGGACTGGAGGAGAAAAACTGCATGGCTGCCATTGTGGGCTGTTTGTGTCCTCGTTGTCATCCAGCCCACTCAGCTCAGACCTGCTGTGGCTGGTTTGCTGTCTCAAAGGAGTTCTCTAATGGAAATATTACAGCACCACCACTTCCCATAATAGTCTGTGGTACTGGATAATTGTCAGGTCCTCTACTTGAAATGGATGGAGACTATGTGACAATATGTTTGTATTGTGCAGTAGCGATGCTTGGGTAAAATCTGTATGTGTTGTAATAATTGCTTTGTTTGCTGTTAATTGATATGCCTTGCGACCGTGATAGGCCAAGACAATAAGAATACAGTGGCAGAATAAATTCAATCACAAAAGTGGATAGCAACCTCTGTCCACAACGCATGTTGCATGTAACAAACATGGGCCCCTTGTTTCCGACATTTTCAGACCACTAAACAACTATTGATTTAGAACCACAGAGATTTACCGCAAGTCGCAAAGAAAACAGGATCTGCCTCCACTTTTCCAGCACCATTTCAACTTCAACATTTCAACATCCTCAAATCTCCTCTGCTTAGTCTAATACAGTGACAACTAAAAGATACCAAAAACTATTTAGTCCAATCAACATCAGCTAGATATGACTTGGCTGTCCATGGTTCTCTGATTGTGTGTATGTGTGTGTGTGTGTGTGTGTGTGTGTGTGTGTGTGTGTGTGTGTGTGTGTGTGTGTGTGTGTGTGTGTGTGTGTGTGTGTGTGTGTGTGTGTGTGTGTGTGTGTGTGTGTGTGTGTGTGTAGAAAAACATGCTGACTCACCCTACTCGTAGAGAAACGGCAATACCATCCTCCTCTCATGTTGATGAAACAGTCTATCACACTGTCATACAGTACACACTTTTTGTTGTCCTAGACTGGCTAAAATGCTTGCTCGCTAGCCTAACTTCCATTCATGAGCAACGTTAGCTAGTTAACATTAGCCTTCTACATCTAGCTACTGTAAATATTGAACTTCCATCCCCTCAGGCCTCGGGCATAACAATGTGGTTGGATCAAAATTGCCGTTATAATTATTGGCCAGTATGGAGAATTAAGTAAAACCACAAGTCCAAATCCCTAACTCCATCCATTGTTAATTTAGGAATGGGACAATTTTCTCTTAATGCTCTCAAAGCGATTTGATAGGAGAGACGCTTTTTGTTGTTGTTGTTGCCAGGACCATTCACAGTTGAGTTCACTCAGTTTAGCTCAAAGCTGATTGTCAAATTTTGTATCATTTTTTTTGTTGTCAAGGGAGGCCAAATACTCGCTGGCTTCACTTGCATTCAATGTTACAGGTATGGGGGATTTTCCGGTACATGTGCTGTGTGTCTCAAGAGTAGTGAGCACAATCAATGTGGGCTTGGGGAGTTGTGTGTGTGTGTGTGTGTCAGGGTCAATGTGGGCTTGGGGAGTTGTGGGCTTGGGGAGGTGTGTGTGTGTGTGTGTGTGTGTGTGTGTGTGTGTGTGTGTGTGTGTGTGTGTGTGTGTGTGTGTGTGTGTGTGTGTGTGTGTGTGTGTGTGTGTGTGTGTGTGTGTGTGTGTGTGTGTGTGTGTGTCAGGGTCAGTGTGGGATTGAGGGAGGTAGTTGCATAGTCCTGTGGATGTCCTTGGACATGCACCTGCAATATTTGTATGTCTGTATACTTTTTTGTATCATTTACGCCACCAATATAATCTATTGCCTGGAATATGTGCCAAGAAGGGGAGGAGAAACCAAGGAAAGATGGACGTAGATAGACTAGAAGTAAGAATAGGGAACAATAGTGTCAGAATACCAAAATGTGTGGATGATATACATGAAGATGAGTGACTATATATGTTGTGTCATACTGAAACTGTATGTAAAGAGATCTCTGATTCTGGGACCAGCAATTTGCTCCATGGACAGGCTTGGCTTGTTACTTTGTAATAAAGTCTATATTGAATTCACGTGCTCCGGTGTCTAAGAGATATTTTTAACAAGTATTTCCACGACACACGCGGCAACAAAGTCATACTCGTTTGGACCGTACAGTATCAGATAGATGTCTTACACGTAGAGAGACAGAGGGGTGGTGTTTCACTCGCTCAGTTGCTTTCTCCTGTGAGATACATTCAGCCTCTTGTGAATTGAAGGAATATTATGAAACACGTATTATTTCTCAGTGAATAAATGTGCATGAAAACGAGCCATCTCTCATTGAATGACAAGGCTTTATTGAAGAATCCCAACTGTTGACCAATCACCAACAAAGGGGCATAGACTTCGTCTACCAACTTCGGCTTGCCTCAAGAAAAAATGTGTGTGCCCGAACAGCCGAAAAAAAAAAAAAAAACGAAGTCCAAAACAAACAAAAACGTAGCAAAATGTCATCATAATATATCCACCAACTCGCCCGTTTCGGCTGGGAAGCATGCGGACGCCTTTACCTTACACATCTGACATGCAGTAGCTCGCTTTCTCTGCCCTGCAGGCAACGTTATATTGTTGCTTCATATCTATGTACCATCGTCACTGTGAGAACTCAAACTATTTTACATCTAACTAACAGATTACATTTGGAGTATTTTTTACTTTTAAGCGTTTGAAATAAATCAACCCTGCCCCTCTATTTACTTACTAGCAGTCATTTTAGGTCAGGCATTCTGTAGTTTGAATATAAACAATCTGCCACCGCTGCGTTCATATGCCTGGAGGTTTAGGAAGCTGACATAGCACTGCTGAACACATCCACTAACATACTGAATCATCAGGATTAGATTTATGTAGGTCATCTATTATATCCCACTAAAACAGAGAGGGAATTTCTCCCTATCCAAGCTCTGTCACTTTAAAAAATAATTGTTTCTCCTAAAGCAGATGACAGTAGGCAGGCTTGGTAGGAACTGAAAGTAACTGTCACGCGAGTTGAAGTCGGAAGTTTACATACACCTTAGCCAAATACCTGACATTTAATCCTAGTAAAAACATCCCTGTTTTAGGTCAGTTAGGATCACCACTTTATTTTAAGAATGTGAAATGTTAGAGTGATAGTAGAGAATTATTTATTTAAGCTTTTATTACTTTCATTATATTCCCAGTGGGTCAGAAGTTTACATACAATCAATTAGTATTTGGTAGCATTGCCTTTAAATTGTTTAACTTGGGTCAAACTTTTCGGGTAGCCTTCCACAAGCTTCCCACAATAAGTTGGGTGAATTTTGGCCCATTCCTCCTGTCAGAGCTGGTGTGACTGAGTCAGGTTTGTAGGCCTCCTTGCTCGCACGCTTTTTCAGTTCTGCCCACACATTTTCAATGGGATTGAGGTCAGGGCTTTGATGGCCACTCCAATACTTGACTTTATTGTCCTTAAGCCATTTTGCCGTTGGAAGTATGCTTTAGAAGTATGCTTGGGGTCATTGTCCATTTGGAAGACCCGTTTGCGACCAAGCTTCAACTTCCTGACTGATGTCTTGATGTTGCTTCAAAATATCCACATAATTTTCCTTCCTCATGAAGCCATCTACTTTGTGAAGTGCACCAGTCCCTCCTGCAGCAAAGCACCCCCACAACATGATGCTGCCACCCCCGTGCTTCACGGTTGGGATGGTGTTCTTCGGCGATGGTCATTATTGCCAAACAGTTCACACCAGACCGTTGATATAGGACTCGTTTTACTGTGGATATAGATACTTCTGTACCTGTTTCCTCCAGCATCTTCACAAAGGTCCTTTGCTGTTGTTCTGGGATTGATTTGCACTTTTCGCACCAAAGTACGTTCATCTCTAGGAGACAGAACGCGTCTCCTTCCTGAGTGGTATGACGGCTGTGTGGTCCCATGGTGTTTATACTTGCGTACTATTGTTTGTACAGATGAACGTGGTACCTTCAGGCGTTTGGAAATTGCTTGTGGAGGTCTACAATTGTTTTTCTGAGGTCTTGGCTGATTTCTTTTGATTTTCCCATGATGTCAAGCAAAGAGGCACTGAGTTTGAAGGTAGGCCTTGAAATACATCCACAGGTACACCTCCAATTGACTCAAATGATGTCAATTAAGCCTATCGGAAGCTTCTAAAGAAATGACATCCTTACCTGGAACTTTCCAAGCTGTTTAAAGGCACAGTCAACTTAGTGTATGTAAACTTCTGACCCACTGGAATTGTGATACAGTGAACTATAAGTGAAATAATCTGTCTGTAAACAATTGTTGGAAAAATTACTTGTGTCATGCACAAAGTAGATGTCCGAACCGACTTGCCAAAAGTATAGTTTGTTAACATGAAGTTTGTGGAGTGGTTGAAAAACTAGTTTTAATGACTCCAACCTAAGCCTATGTAAACCTCCGACTTCAACTGTATATAGGGCCTGTCGGTCTCATCGTTCAACACAAAGTCATTTCGTGGCATGACACTGACCATCCGGGCAGAACAACTGTAGTGGAGCCTTGGGTCTCTTCCAGATCATAAGCCAACCACCGCTGGCTTACAGTCAATCTCCCAGCTACAACTGCAGGTTTAAGGTAAGACCCAGGCGCAGACAGTGTCGAAGTAACAACGTTTATTACTCAAACAGGGGCAGGCAAAAGGACAGGTCAAGGGCAGGCAGAGGTCAGAATCCAGAAAGGTGAGGCAAAGGTACAGGACGGCAGGCTCAGGGTCAGGTCAGGCAGAGGTCAGTAATCCAGAAAGGTGGGGTAAAGGTACAGGACGGCAGGCTCAGGGTCAGGTCAGGCAGAAGTCAGTAATCCAGAAAGGTGGGGTAAAGGTACAGGACGGCAGGCAGACTCAGGGTCAGGTCAGTAATCCGGAAAGGTGAGGCAAAGGTACAGGACGGCAGACTTAGGGTCAGGTCAGGCAGAAGTCAGTAATCCAGATAGGTAGGGCAAAGGTACAGGACGGCAGGCAGGCAGGGTCAGGGCAGGCAGGAATGGTCAAAACCGGGAAACTAGGAAACAAGAACTATAGCAAAGACAGGAGCAAGGGGGAAAACGGTGGTAGGTTTGAACAAACAAAACGAACTTGCAACAGACAGAGAACACAGGTATAACTACACAGTGGATAATGGTGAAGATGGGCGACACCTGGAGGGGTTGGAGACAATCACAAAGACAGGTTGTAATTCAAGTTGAATTATGATGCACAGACTTGTCTTTCAATTGAATATGGTTATGCCTGCAGGGAGGGCACAGACATGGGTTTTTTTCTACACCTGTTTTGAAGCGATCATGTTCTGTTTTGACTGAGTGAAGTCATAACACCTAGTAACGTTATATGTCTGCCTGGCAGTCTGAATATAAATTAGAGTATTCACACCTGGTAAATTTCCTGTAGTGACAGTTTTTTCCCCAGACATATTTCTATTATTTGTATATGCAAGTCAACATGTTCTGCTGCGTCCCTCAGAAGTGAGACAGCCAGGCAGGGCGCGGTGTATGATATCTTTCAGATAAGATCCATCAGCTTCAGCATGGCTGTGGTGAGGAGGAGAACCCCATGTTCTCTTTTTCCGCTCGCATCGTTTCACACTAAACAAGTTGAGGTCGCTTAGTACTATTTTTACATGAAAACCAAGCGAGTCAGCATTTTCTCAATCCTGTCACATAGCCTACATAGCACAATCATCAGTAAAAATGCATTGTATGTCATCTAGCTGCCATGAACAGAAGAGAGAGGCCTTTGTGTCAGCACCAGCCACTCTCACACACGCCTACATTCATATAAAAAAAGGGTTCAAAAGGGTTCTTCAGCTGTCCCAATAGGAGAAGCCTTTTTGGTTCCATGTAGAATGCTCTGTGGAAAGGGTTCTACATGGAACCCAAAAAGGTTCTACCTGGAACCAAAAATGCTTCTTCAATTTAAAGCACAAATGGCTGGACAGGAGGACAGGCAGGCGATTCCTCAAGGGTCATTGAACCCAGCAGGTTGTCTTCACATACTGAAAATAACACTTCCTCCATCTGATTGAGACCAATTCAGCTTTATGAGCTGCCAATGTCTTAGGACAGAGTCACGCTTGGTCTGTTTGGACAGGGTGTCCAGATCTACATATCTTGCATTACTCGTCTCATATGTACTGTATATACTGTATTTTATACCATCTATTACATCTTGCCTATGCCACTCTGTCATTGCTCATCCATAAATTGATATGTATATATTCCATTCCTTACTTATATTTGTGTATTAGGTAGTTGTGGAATTGTTAGATTACATGTTAGATATTGCTGCACTGTCGGAACTAGAAGCACAAGCATTTCGCCACACTTGCATTAACATCTGCTAACCATGTGTATATGACCAATACCATTTGATTTGATCTGGGTTGTGAAGAGGTGGAGGGTAGTGGTGAACTTCAGATGCATCTGCTGAGGTAACGCTCTGTGACAGATCACTTTCAGAGAGTGAATTCCTGGACTCCACTAGCTCATTCCTCATGAGCGCTAACCAGCTAAAACAGTTCTGTTTACCTTCTGAGACCTCAGGCTCATGGTAACGGAGAGGTCATAACCCCTTATGTAACACACTCGCATGTGAGCACAAGTGCAAGCACGCACACGCATGTGCACACTCACATACACACTCACTCTCTACATCACTACAACTAAAATGTTAGATCATTTGTTAAATTTCATTTTACAAGAAAGGAACTAGGGCTTAGTGTGGTTGAAGATGACCCAATTATTTTGTTGTTGTATCTTATTAGCAATGTAGGTTGTTTAGTTGGATGTTGCGTTGAACTGTTCTGACCTTAAAATTAAGTAGAAATCATGTAATCTAATTGCATGCTTTTTTAATGTGACTTCTAAGTAGTTAATGGACATAATTACTGTAAATAAATCAAAAGGGTTGCAAAGGCAAAATGGGTTAAATGATCATATGATGTCACATGACCAACAATGGATCCATGTGACTTAATAGTCAAGAGGGACTTCCATTGTTCATCCATGGCTCCAGTCCATTCCACACATTGCATAACAATAACCTGTCGTCTCCTCTCTTTACCCAGGTGTGGACATCCTGAAGTTGGTGGCAGCTCAGATTGGCAGCCAGTGGATCGACATGTACCAGTCCCTGGCCAATGCCACAGAGCGCGAGGTGGCAGCCTTCTCCAATGGCTACCAGTCGGACCACGACCGGGCATACGCTGCCCTGCAACACTGGACCATCCGTGACGGGGACGCTAACCTGGCCAAGCTCATCAACGCCCTGCACCGCCACCGCCGCATCGATGTGGTGGAGAAGATACGGGGCGTCATGGAAGACAATCCTCAGGTATGTTCTACTACAGTACCTTGAATCTCTGGCATAAATAATATGTTATGTATCCCAGTGTACTCACCCATCTTGAATCACAGGTGGGCTCTTTGGACTAAATTACACTCCTCACTTATGAGTCTTCAGGCTCTCATATTATCTCATGAAATCTCCAGTGTACCAAGTCACTTCACATGCACACAAACATAGAAATCACATATGGGATGCCAACGTTAGTTTTAAAGAAGTCACAAGCGGGGTGGCCAACCCTCCTGCCTTAAGTGCCCCTTTGACTGTCCTGGCTTGGCCTCATAGCACTATAGAGGTCAGAGGGAACAGTTGATCATTCATCGCCATCCACTTTTCTTCTTCTCTTTCTCCCCTCTGTCAGATACATTTCATATTATCCCCATGTCCAGTGTCCTTGTCTGCTCAAGGTTAGATTCTTAGTTAAGGGCTTGTCATAGTCCTCTTAGGAAATATATTGAGACCCGTCGATATCTTACAGGCTGCCTTTTGTAATTCTGCTTGTCATCACCACTTAATAATGTTGGTAATATATGGTGTGGTTTATCTCAATCCATGGTGGATGAGATGGCAGGTAATACATCATTTGGTGAGGGAGGGAATAGGGAAGCAGAAACACAGGAGTAGGGAGCATAGTGTGCTGGAGGCTCCTCCCTCGCTCGTCTCCCATGTTCCCTCAGTAAACTTTTGGCCATTACTACAGGTTTTCTCCTTATTCCATTATATTAGCACTGGGTCATGTGGTGTAAGTGACGTGAGAGTAAAAAACCACCAGGAAATGATCATACATCCGTCATGTGCCAAATTGGTACCAGACAGAGTGTACTGTAGGTCTACACGTATGGTATTCCTCTTTAGAGAGCTATAAAGTTCAACTGTGTGGTTCCATTGACATAAGACTTCCCCAGCCGTGTGAGTCATAAAGGAGGTCTGTGTGTGGTGATTCCGCCAGAGTGGGCTGGCTGTCTTATGTGTGGGAGGAATGGAGCCAAGGAAGGAGGGAGAGAGGGAGGAAAGTAGGGAGGGAGAGGATGCATTTTCCTGCTGCCACCCCAGTCTTGTTTATTCATTAAGACACCGTTTGGAGCTAAGCTCCGTGACTGGGTTATTTTTACACAAACCACAGGTGGTGAGCCCCAAACATTGCTAATCTCACTGCCTCCCCAGTTGATACTCTCTCAAATCAAATCAAATTTATTTATATAGCCCTTCGTACATCAGCTGATATCTCAAAGTGCTGTACAGAAACCCAGCCTAAAACCCCAAACAGCAAGCAATGCAGGTGTAGAAGCACGGTGGCTTGGAAAAACTCCCTAGAAAGGCCAAAACCTAGGAAGAAACCTAGAGAGGAACCAGGCTATGTGGGGTGGCCAGTCCTCTTCTGGCTGTGCAAGGTAGAGATTATAACAGAACATGGCCAAGATGTTCAAATATTCATAAATGACCAGCATGGTCAAATAATAATAATAAGGCAGAACAGTTGAAACTGGAGCAGCAGCACGGTCAGGTGGACTGGGGACAGTAAGGAGTCATCATGTCAGGTAGTCCTGGGGCATGGTCCTAGGGCTCAGGTCCTCAGAGAGAGAGAAAGACAGAGAGAATTAGAGAGAGCATATGTGGGGTGGCCAGTCCTCTTCTGGCTGTGCCGGGTGGAGATTATAACAGAACATGGCCAAGATGTTCAAATGTTCATAAATGACCAGCATGGTCGAATAATAATAAGGCAGAACAGTTGAAACTGGCGCAGCATCATGGCCAGGTGGACTGGGGACAGCAAGGAGTCATCATGTCAGGTAGTTCTGGGGCATGGTCCTAGGGCTCAGGTCCTCCGAGGGAGAGAAAGAAAGAGAGAAGGAGAGAATTAGAGAACGCACACTTAGATTCACCCAGGACACCGAATAGGACAGGAGAAGTACTCCAGATATAACAAACTGACCCTAGCCCCCGACACATAAACTACTGCAGCATAAATACTGGAGGCTGAGACAGGAGGGGTCAGGAGACACTGTGGCCCCATCCAAGGACACCCCCGGACAGGTCCAAACAGGAAGGATATAACCCCACCCACTTTGCCAAAGCACAGCCCCCACACCACTAGAGGGATATCTTCAACCACCAACTTACCATCCTGAGAAAAGGCTGAGTATAGCCCACAAAGATCTCCGCCATGGCACAACCCAAGGGGGGGCGCCAACCCAGACAGGATGACCACAACAGTGAATCAACCCACTCAGGTGACGCACCCCTTCCAGGGACGGCATGAGAGAGCCCCAGTAAGCCAGTGACTCAGCCCCTGTAATAGGGTTAGAGGCAGAGAATCCCAGTGGAAAGAGGGGAACCGGACAGGCAGAGACAGCAAGGGCGGTTCGTTGCTCCAGAGCCTTTCCGTTCACCTTCACACTCCTGGGCCAGACTATACTCAATCATATGACCCACTGAAAAGATGAGTCTTCAGTAAAGACTTAAAGGTTGAGACCGAGTTTGCGTCTCTGACATGGGTAGGCAGACCGTTCCATAAAAATGGAGCTCTATAGGAGAAAGCCCTGCCTCCAGCTGTTTGCTTAGAAATTCTAGGGACAATTAGGAGGGCTGCGTCTTGTGACCGTAGCGTACGTGTAGGTATGTACGGAAGGACCAAATCAGAGAGATAGTTAGGAGCAAGCCCCTGTAATGCTTTCTAGGTTAGCAGTAAAACCTTGAAATCAGCCCTTGCTTTGACAGGAAGCAGGTGTAGAGAGGCTAGCACTGGAGTAATATGATCAAATTTTTGGGTTCTAGTCAGGATTCTAGCAGCCGTATTTAGCACTAACTGAAGTTTATTTAGTGCTATATCCGGGTAGCCGGAAAGTAGAGCATTGCAATAGTCTAACCTAGAAGTGACAAAAGCATGGATTAATTTTTCTGCATCATTTTTGGACAGAAAGATTAGGATTTTTGCAATGTTACGTAGATGGAAAAAAGCTGTCCTTGAAATGGTCTTGATATGTTCTTCAAAAGAGAGATCAGGGTCCAGAGTAACGCCGAGGTCCTTCACAGTTTTATTTGAGACGACTTTACAACCATTAAGATTAATTGTCAGATTCAACAGAAGATCTCTTTGTTTCTTGGGACCTAGAACAAGCATCTCTGTTTTGTCCGAGTTTAAAAGTAGAAAGTTTGCAGCCATCCACTTCCTTATGTCTGAAACACATGCTTCTAGCAAGGGCAATTTTGGGGCTTCACCATGTTTCATTGAAATGTACAGCTGTGTGTCATCCGCATAGCAGTGAAAGTTAACATTATGTTTTCGAATAACATCCCCAAGAGGTAAAATATATAGTGAAAACAATAGTGGTCCTAAAACGGAACCTTGAGGAACACCGGAATTTACAGTTGATTTGTCAGAGGACAAACCATTCACAGAGTCAAACTGATATCTTTCCAACAGATAAGATCTAAACCAGGCCAGAACTTGTCCGTGTAGACCAATTTGGGTTTCCAATCTCTCCAAAAGAATGTGGTGATCGATGGTATCAAAAGCAGCACTAAGGTCTAGGAGCACGAGGACAGATGCAGAGCCTCGGTCCGATGCCATTAAAATGTCATTTACCACCTTCACAAGTGCCGTCTCAGTGCTATGATGGGGTCTAAAACCAGACTGAAGCATTTCGTATACATTGTTTGTCTTCAGGAAGGCAGTGAGTTGCTGCGCAACAGCCTTTTCTAACATTTTTGAGAAGAATGGAAGATTCGATATAGGCCAATAGTTTTTAAAAATATTTTCTGGGTCAAGGTTTGGCTTTTTCAAGAGAGGCTTTATTACTGCCACTTTTAGTGAGTTTGGTACACATCCGGTGGATAGAGAGCCGTTTATTATGTTCAACATAGGAGGGCCAAGCACAGGAAGCAGCTCTTTCAGTAGTTTAGTTGGAATAGGGTCCAGTATGCAGCTTGAAGGTTTAGAGGCCATGATTATTTTCATCATTGTGTCAAGAGATATAGTACTAAAACACTTGAGCGTCTCTCTTGATCCTAGCTCCTGGCAGAGTTGTGCAGACTCAGGACAACTTAGCTTTGAAGGAATACACAGATTTAAAGAGGAGTCCGTAATTTGCTTTCTAATAATCATAATCTTTTCCTCAAAGAAGTTCATGAATTTATCACTGCTAAAGTGAAAGTCATCCTCTCTTGGGGAATGCTGCTTTTTAGTTAGCTTTGCGACAGTATCAAAAAGGAATTCCGGATTGTTCTTATTTTCCTCAATTAAGTTAGAAAAATAGGATGATCGAGCAGCAGTAAGGGCTCTTCGGTACCGCACGGTACTGTCTTTCCAAGATAGTCGGAAGACTTCCAGTTTGGTGTGGCGCCATTTCCGTTCCAATTTTCTGGAAGCTTGCTTCAGAGCTCGGGTATTTTCTGTGTACCAGGGAGCTAGTTTCTTATGAGAAATGTTTTTAGTTTTTAGGGGTGCAACTGCATCTAGGGTATTGCGCAAGGTTAAATTGAGTTCCTCAGTTAGGTGGTTAACTGATTTTTGTCCTCTGGCGTCCTTGGGTAGACAGAGGGAATCTGGAAGGACATCAAGGAATCTTTGTGTTGTCTGTGAATTTATAGCACAACTTTTAATGTTCCTTGGTTGGGGTCTGAGCAGATTATTTGTTGCAATTGCAAACGTAATAAAATGGTGGTCCGATAGTCCAGGATTATGAGGAAAAACATTAAGATCCACAACATTTATTCCATGGGACAAAACTAGGTCCAGCGTATGACTGTGACAGTGAGTGGGTCCAGAGACATGTTGGACAAAACCCACTGAGTCGATGATGGCTCCGAAAGCCTTTTGGAGTGGGTCTGTGGACTTTTCCATGTGAATATTAAAGTCACCAAATATTAGAATATTATCTGCTATGACTACAAGGTCCGATAGGAATTCAGGGAACTCAGTGAGGAACGCTGTATATGGCCCAGGAGGCCTGTAAACAGTAGCTATAAAAAGTGATTGAGTAGGCTGCATAGATTTCATGACTAGAAGCTCAAAAGACGAAAACGTCTTTTTTTTTTGTCAATTGAAATTTGCTATCGTAAATGTTAGCAACACCTCCGCCTTTGCGGGATGCACGGGGGATATGGTCACTAGTGTAGCCAGGAGGTGAGGCCTCATTTAACACAGTAAATTCATCAGGCTTAAGCCATGTTTCAGTCAGGCCAATCACATCAAGATTATGATCAGTGATTAGTTCATTGACTATAATTGCCTTTGAAGTAAGGGATCTAACATTAACTTCTTGATCCTACCCATCCCGGATCTGGGATCGTGAATACACCCTCAGGCTCATTACCATAACGCAACGTTAACCATTTCTAAAAATCGCAAATGAAATGAAATAAATATGCCTGCTGTCAAGCTTAGCCTTTTCTTAACAACACTGTCATCTCAGATTTTCAAAATATGCTTTTTAACCATAGAAAATCAAGCATTTGTGTAAGAGTATTGATAGCTAGCATAGCATTTAGCGTAGCATTTAGCACGTGACATTTTCACAAAAACCAGAAAAGCAATCAAATAAAATAATTTACCTTTGAAGAACTTTGAATGTTTTCAATGAGGAGACTCTCAGTTACATAGCAGATGTGCCGTTTTTCCTGAAAGATTCTTTGTGTAGGACAAATCGCTCCGTTTTGTACATCTCATTTGGCTACCGAAAAGAACCGAAAATTCAGTCACCAAAACGTCAAACTTTTTTCTAAATTAACTCCATAATATCGACCGAAACATGGCAAACGTTGTTTAGAATCAATCCTCAAGGCGTTTTTCACATATCTCTTCATTGATATGCCGTTCGTGGAAGCCTGCTTTCGTCTCAGAATCCCATGGAAAAATACCAGCAGCTGAGTTTTGCGCACCAATTTCCACGCAGGACACCGTGCGGACACTTGGCAAATGTAGTCTCTTATGGTCAATCTTCCAATGATATGCCTACAAATACGTCACAATGCTGCAGACACCTTGGGGAAACGATAGATAGGGCAGGCTCATTCCTGTCGCATTCACAGCCATATAAGGAGATAATGAAAAACAGAGCCTCAGAAATCCTGCTCATTTTCTGGTTGCAGTTTCATCTTGGTTTTGCCTGAATCTTCTGTTCTAGGGCACTCACAGATAATATCTTTGCAGTTCTGGAAACGTCAGAGTGTTTTCTTTCCAAAGCTATCGATTATATGCATAGTCGAGCATCTTTTTGTGACAAAATATTGCGCTTAAAACAGGCACGTCTTTTTATCCAATAATGACACAGGATAAACTGGTTAAGTAGCCCTATTTTGAGATGTGAGGTATCATGTTCTCTTTCAATAATGACAGGAATGGAGGTGGTCTTTATCCTAGTGAGATTGCTAAGGCAAACACCGCCATGTTTAGTTTTGCCCAACCTAGGTCGAGGCACAGACACGGTCTCAATGGTGATTGCTGACTACACTGACTGTGCTAGTGGCAGACTCCACTATGCTGGCAGGCATACATCCTATTTCATTGTGGAGCTAGAGGAGTTAGAGCCCTGTCTATGTTGGTAGATAAGATGAGAGCACCCCTCCAGCTAGGATGGAGTCCGTCACTCCTCAGCAGGTCAGGCTTGGTCCTGTTTGTGGGTGAGTCCCAGAAAGAGGGCCAATTATCTACAAATGATATATTTTGGGAGGGGCAGAAAACAGTTTTCAACCAGCGATTGAGTTGTGAGACTCTGCTGTAGAGCTCATCACTCCCCCTAACTGGGAGGGGGCCAGAGACAATTACTCGATGCCGACACATCTTTCTAGCTGATTTACACGCAGAAGCTATGTGATCTCTGACTGTTTCATCCTAACATCGTTGGTGCTGACATGGATAACAATATCTCTATACTCTCTACACTCGCCAGTTTTAGCTTTAGCCAGCACCATCTTCAGATTAGCGGGTAATGGAGTCGCCAATGACTAGAGTTTTCAATTTGTCAGAGCTAATGGTGGGAAGCTTCGGCGTCTCAGACCCCGTAACGTGAGGAGTAGAGACCAGAGAAGACTCGGCCTCTGACTCCGACTCGCTGCTTAATGGGGAAAACCGGTTCAAAGTTTCTGTCGGCTGAATGAGCGACACCGGTTGAGCGTTCTTACAGCATTTCCTTCCAGAAGCCATGAGAAAGTTGTCCGGCTGCGGGGACTGTGCCAGGGGATTTATACTACTATCTGTACTTACTGGTGGCACAGACGCTGTTTCATCCTTTCCTACACAGAAATTACCCTTGCCTAACGATTGCGTCTGAAGCTGGGCTTGTAGCACAGCTATCCTCGCCGTAAGGCGAGTACAGCGACTGCAATTAGAAGGCATCATGTTAATGTTACTACTTAGCTTCGGCTGTTGGATGTCCTGACGAATCGTGTCCAGATAAAGCGTCCAGAGTGAAAAAGTTGAGGGAAAAAAACAAAAATATGAACGGTAATTAAAAAGTAAAAACCGTAAAGTTGTCAGGTAGCAAAATAGGTTGGCAACAAAACGCACAGCAACTCAAAAACAAGTCTGCAAGTTGTGACTCTCTCATTCCAATAGAGTGATTTCATCATAGCTGTAAGGCAAGGAGCCCGAAGAGGAAAGGACAGAGGCTGATCCAGGTTGTGTGTGTGTCAGCATGTACATGTAATACTGCATTTAAAAAATTAAAAACATGTATTTCACCTTTATTTCACCAGGTAAGCTAGTTGAGAACAAGTTCTCATTTACAACTGCGACCTGGCCAAGATGAAGCAAAGCAGTGCGACAGAAACAACACAGAGTTAAACATGGAATAAACAACCATACAGTCAATAACACAATAGAAACACGAAAAAAGTCTATATGCAAATGGCATGAGGAGGTAAGGCAATAAATAGGCCATAGTATCAAAGTAATTACAATTTAGCAGATTAACATTGGAGTGATAGATGAGCAGATGATGGGGTGTAAGTCGTGATACTGGTGTGCAAAAGAGCAGCAAAGTAAATAAAAACAATATGGGGATGAGGTAGGTAGATTGGGTGGGCTATTTACAGATGGAATATGTACAGCTGCAGCGATCAGTTAGCTGCTCAGATATCTGATTTTTAAAGTTAGTGAGGGAAAGGTGCGTCTCCAGCTTCAGTGATTTTTGCAATTTGTTCCAGTCACTGGCAGCAGAGAACTGGAAGGAAAGGCGGCCATAGGAGGTGTTGGCTTTGGGGATGACCAGTGAGATATACCTGCTGGAGCGCGTGCTACGGGTGGGAGTTGTCATCGTGATCAGTGAGCTGAGATAAGGCAGAGCTTTACCTAGCATAGACTTATAGATGACCTGGAGCCAGTGGGTCTGGCGACGAATATGTAGCGAGAGCCAGCCGACTAGAGCATACAGGTCGCAGTGGTGGGTGGTATAAGGCGTTTTGGTGACAAAACTGATGGCACTGTGATAGACTGCATCCAATTTGCTGAGTGGAGTATTGTAAGCTATTTTGTAGATGACATCGCTGAAGTCTAGTCAGTTTTACTAGGGTAAGTTTGTCGGCATGAGTGAAGGAGGCTTTGTTGCGAAATAGAAAGCCCATTCTAGATTTGATTTTGGATTGGAGGTGTTTGATATGGAAGGAGAGTGTACAGTCTAGCCAGACACCTAGGTAATTGTAGTTGTCCACGTATTCTAGGTCAGAACCGTCCAGAGTAGTGATGCTAGTTGGACGGGCGGATGCGGGCAGCGAATGGTTGAAGAGCATGCATTTGGTTTTACTAGCTTTTAAGAGCAGTTGGAGGCCACGGAAGGAGTGTTGTATGGCATTGAAGCTTGTTTGGAGGTTAGTTAACACAGTGTCCAAAGAAGGGCCAGATGTATACAGAATGGTGTCGTCTGCATAGACGTGGATCAGGGAATCACCTGCAGCAAGAGCGACATCGTTGATGTATACAGAGAAAAGAGTCGGCCCGAGAATTGAACCCTGTGGTACCCCTATAGAGACTGCCAGAGGTCCGGACAACAGGCTCTCTGATTTGACACACTGAACTCTGTCTGAGAAGTAGTTGGTGAACCTGGCGAGGCAGTCATTTGAGAAACCAAGGCTATTGAGTCTGCCGATAAGAATACAGTGATTGACAGAGTCGAAAGCCTTGGCCAGGTCAATGAAGACTGCTGCACAGTACTGTCTTTTATCAATGGCGGTTATGATATCGTTTAGTACCTTGAGCTTGACTGAGGTGCACCCATGACCAGCTCGGAAACCGGATTGCGGAGAAGGTACGGTGGGATTCGAAATGGTCAGTGATCTGTTTATTAACTTGGCTTTCAAAGTCTTTAGAAAGGCAGGGCAGGATGGATATAGGTCTATAACAGTTTGTTTTTAGTGTGTCACCCCCTTTGAAGAGGGGGATGACCGCGGCAGCTTTCCAATCTTTAGGGATCTCAGACAATACGAAAGAGAGGTTGAACAGACTGGTAATAGGGTTTGCAACAATGGCGGCAGATAATTTTAGAAAGAGAGGGTCCAGATTGTCTAGCACAGCTGATTTGTACGGGTCCAGGTTTTGCAGCTCTTTCAGAACATGCAGCTCTTGCATGTGTCAGCGTGTGTTGGTATGAGTGTGGAGCATGATGTCCTCATGTTTCAGTTTGCAGATGACCCACTCCTCCAAGTCATGGTCCAAGGGAGAGGTGAGCCATAGCTGCTGAGTGAGTCTCTCCTACAGCCCTCTGTCTCAGCTGGTTACAGCCTGACTGATGTCACTGCATTGTTAGTGTTAAATGAGGCCTACCCATCATTTTACTGATAATGCCACTGAAAAAAACAGTTTTGCCCAACCATATGTTCAAAATACCAAATAATGTGTTTTTTCTTTCCACTCTCTGTTTCATTGCCGCTGATAAGGTCTAGGGCACGTGTTACGATGATTTAGACAGCAAGGAACCTGACTTACAGTACATGTACTTGTTGTGATTTCAAAAGAGCCGGCAGACAAAACACCCTCCTCGCAACCGCAGCTAGAAGTGAAATGAGAACCAAACTGCTGAAGTTGGAGCATCAATCTTCTCAGCATGTTATGTTGCAGTAGGATATGTGTTTTCTATGGGAGGTGTTTCTGGGGCTGTCTCCCTCTTTCTTCTGTGCCCCAGATAGACACGTTTAAACCTGCTATAAAAGCACTCAGTCATCTGAATGAGGCATATAGACGCAGAGATGAAACAAACGTTGGCTCTCTGTGGCATGGAAGTCCTCAGGTCAACTTCCCATAAACTGCTTTAACAGAATGAGTTTAGAGTTTTATTAGTCGTAAGTACAGGATACATATGGTATATACTTTCCAACGAAATACTTATTTTCAGGTTCCTTCTCGACAATGCAAAGTGTGTCTGTGGGGATGATTGTATGTCTGTGTGGGAGTGTGCGTGAATGAGTGTATGTGTGCTAAGGTGCAGAGAGTCAGTCCAGTTCAAGTGTTCAGCAGTGATGGCTTGTAGATTGAAACTGTCTCTGAGCCTGTTGGTGTCAGACCTCATGCTCCAATACGTCTGCCCGATGGTAAGGGAGTGAACAGCTCGTGACTGGGGTGTGTGGGACCCTTGATGATGCTGCGGGACTTCCTCAGGCACTGTTTCAAGTAGATGTCCTGGATGGATAGGAGCTCAGTCCCAGTGATGTACTGGACCATCTTCACCACCTGCTGGAGTGCCTTGCGGTCGCAGATCGATTGAGTAATTCCTGTACCAGGCCATGATGCAACTAGTTAGGACGCTTTCAGTGATGTAGTAGTATTTGGAGAGGACCCAGGGTAGCATGCCTAATTTCTTCATCCGCCTTAGAAAGTAGAGGCGCTGTTGCACCCCCTTGACAAGGTTGGTGGTGCTGGTCCATGCCAAGTCCTTAGTGACGGCGAGGAACTAAAAACTACTGACTCTATCTACTGCAGTCCCGTTGATGTGTATCGGGACATGTTCCCTCCTCTGCTTCCTGAAGTCAACAGTCAACTCCTTTGTTTTGCTGACGTTGAGGGAGAGGTGGTTGTACTGGCACCACAATGCCAGTTCACATACCTCCTCCCTTATAGGCTGACTTGTCCTTGGTAGTTATCAGGCCTACAACCGTGGTGTCATCAGCAAACCTGATGATGGAGTTGATGTCGTGCAAAGCCACACAGTCGTGGGTGAACAGGGAGTACAGCAGAGGACTCAGGACACACCCCTGGGGGGCCCCTTTGTTAAGAGTCAGAGTGAAGGAGGTATTGTTGCCAATCATCACAGCCTGTGGTCTAGTCTTCAGGAAGTCCAGGATCCAGTTGCAGAGGGTGGTGTCCAGATCCCAGGACCCTGAGCTTGGTGTTGAGCTTGGAAGGAACAATAACGTTGAATGCTGAACTTTAGCCAATGAACAGCATTCTCACATAGGGGTTCCTCTTGTCCAGAAGTGTTAGGACTGTGTGAATAGCAATATAAATTGTTTAGTGCTTCATTGGTTGTTGGGTTTATCCCCAGTTGGGACAAAGGTCCCTACTACTTTGAACACCAGAAAGACAGTGTGGTTTCTCTCAATAGCATCTATCTGACTAATTGGTTTCAGGACAGCCAGTAAATATGTTATGTGAGCAGGTGGAGGAGGAGGAGAAGTAGGAGGAAACCCCTTCATCACTTCTGTTGGGGAAGATGTTAAGTGTCAGCTGTAACATCAGTGATTGCAGTGTCCCATGGCTCCTGTCTATGACAGAGGCAGAGATAAGAGATGCCTTTTTTATATTGTTATTTTATTTCACCTTTATTTAACCAAGTAAGCCAGTTGAGAACAAGTTCTCATTTACAACTGGGACCTGGCCAAGATAAGTCAAAGCAGTGCAACAAAACCAACAACAGAGTTATACCTAAACAAACGTACAGTCAATAACACAATAGAGACAAATGTATGTACAGTGTGTGCAAATGTAGAAGAGTAGGGAGGTAGGCAATAAATATGCCATAGAGGCTAAATAATTACAATTAAGCATTAACACTATAGTGATAGATGTGCAGATGATGATGTGCAAGTAGAGATACTGGGATGCAAAAGAGCAAGAAGATAAATAACAATATGGGGATGAGGTAGTTGGGTGTGCTATTTACAGATTGGCTGTGTACAGGTACAGTGATCGGTAACTGCTCTGACAGCTAATGCTTGAAGTTAGAGAGGGGGGTATAAGTCTGCAGCTTCAGTGATTTTTGCAGTTCATTCCAGTCATTGGCAGCAGAGAACTGGAAGGAAAGGCAGCCAAAGGAAGTGTTGGCTTTGGGGATGACCAGTGAAATATACCTGCTGGAGCACGTGCTACGCGTGGGTGGTGCTATAGTGCTACGGGGCTTTACCTAATATAGACTTATAGATGACCTGGTTCCAGTGGGTTTGGTGACGAATATGTAGCGAGGGCCAGCCAACGAGTGCATACAGGTCGCAGCGGTGGGTAGTATATGGGGCTTGTTGACAAAATGGATGGCACTGTGATAGACTACATCCAGTTTGCTGAGTAGAGTGTTGGAGGCTATTTTGTAAATTACATCGCCAAAGTCAAGGATTGGCAGGATGGTCAGTTTTATGAGGGTATGTTTGGCAGCATGAGTGAAGGAGGCTTTGTTGCGAAATAGGAAGCCGATTCTAGATTTAATTTTGGATGGGAGATGCTTAATGTGAGTCTGGAAGGAGAGATTGCAGTCTAACATGACACCTACAGTGGGGCAAAAAAGTATTTAGTCAGCCACCAATTGTGCAAGTTCTCCCACTTAAAAAGATGAGAGGCCTGTAAGTTTCATCATAGGTACACATCAACTATGATGGACAAAATGAGAACAAAAATTCCAGAAAATCACATTGTAGGATTTTTTATGAATTTATTTGCAAATTATGGTGGAAAATAAGTATTTGGTCAATAACAACAGTTTATCTCAATACTTTGTTATATACCCTTTGTTGGCAATGACAGAGGTCAAACGTTTTCTGTAAGTCTTCACAAGGTTTTCACACACTGTTGCTGGTATTTTAGCCCATTCCTCCATGCAGATCTCCTCTAAAGCAGTGATGTTTTGGGGCTGTTGCTGGGCAACACGGACTTTCAACTCCCTCCAAAGATTTTCTATGGGGTTGAGATCTGGAGACTGGCTAGGCCACTCCAGGACCTTGAAATGCTTCTTACGAAGTCACTCCTTCATTGCCCGTGCGGTGTGTTTGGAATCGTTGTCATGCTGAAAGACCCAGCCACGTTTAATCTTCAATGCCCTTGCTGATAGAAGGAGGTTTTCACTCAAAATCTCACGATACATGGCCCCATTCATTCTTTCCTTTACACGGATCAGTCGTCCTGGTCCCTTTGCAGAAAAACATCCCCAAAGCATGATGTTTCCACCCCCATTCTTCACAGTAGGTCTGGTGTTCTTTGGATGCAACTCCGCATTCTTTGTCCTCCAAACACGACGAGTTGAGTTTTTACCAAAAAGTTATATTTTGGTTTCCTCTGACCATTTGATATTCTCCCAATCTTCTTCTGGATCATCCAAATGCTCTCTAGCAAACTTCAGATGGGCCTGGACATGTACTGGCTTAAGCAGGGGGACACGTCTGGCACTGCAGGATTTGAGTCCCTGGCGGCGTAGTGTGTTACTGATGGTAGGCTTTGTTACTTTGGTCCCAGCTCTCTGCAGGTCATTCACTAGGTCCCTCCGTGTGGTTCTGGGATTTTTGCTCACTGTTCTTGTGATCATTTTGACCCCACGAGGTGAGATCTTGCGTGGAGCCCCAGATCGAGGGAGATTATCAGTGGTCTTGTATGTCTTCCATTTCCTAATAATTGCTCCCACAGTTGATTTCTTCAAACCAAGCTGCTTACCTATTGCAGATTCAGTCTTCCCAGCCTGGTGCAGGTATACAATATTGTTTCTGGTTTCCTTTGACAGCTCTTTGGTCTTGGCCATAGTGGAGTTTGGAGTGTGACTGTTTGAGGTTGTGGACAGGTGTCTTTTATATTGATAACAAGTTCACACAGGTGCCATTAATACAGGTAACGAGTGGAGGACAGAGGAGCCTCTTAAAGAAGAAGTTACAGGTCTGTCAGAGCCAGATATCTTGCTTGTTTGTCGGTGACCAGATATTTATTTTCCACCATAATTTGCAAATAAATTCATAAAAAATCCTACAATGTGATTTTCTGGATTTTCAGGCAGCAATCGGTTGAAGAGCGTGGATTTAGTTTTACTAGCATTTAAAAGCAGTTGGAGGCCACGGAAGGAGTGTTTTATGGCATTGAAGCTCGTTTGGGGGTTTGTTAACACAGTGTCCAAAGAAGGGCCAGATGTATACAGAATGGTGTTGTCTGCATAGAGGTGGATCAGAGAATCACCAACAGCAAGAACGAAATCATTGATATATACATTGAAAAGATCTGCCCTAAAATTGAACCTTGTGGCACCGCCGTAGAGACTGCCAGAGGGGCGTACAACAGGCCCTCTGATTTGACACACTGAACTCTGTCAGAGAAGTTGTTGGAGAACCAGGCGAGGCAGTAATTTAAGAAACCAAGGCTATTGAGTCTGCCGATAAGAATGCAGTGATTGACAGTCGAAAGCCTTGGCCAGGTCGATGAGGAACGGCTGCACAGTACTGTCTTTTATCGATGGCGGCTGTGATATCGCTTAGGACCTTGAGCGTGACTGAGTTGCACCCATGACCAGCTCGGAAACCAGATTGCATAGTGGAGAAGGTACGGTTGGATTCGAAATGGTCGGTGATCTGTTTGTTAACTTGGCGAAGATTTTTAGAAAGGCAGGGCAGGATGGATATAGGTCTATAACAGTTTGGGTCAAGAGTGTCTACCCTTTGAAGAGGGAGATGACCGTGGCAGCTTTCCAATCTTTGGGGACCTCAGACGATACGAAAGAGAGGTTGAACAGGCTGGTAATAGGGATTGCAACAAATAAACAACACACCCAGTGTCCTACATAACCAAAGTGATGCTAGGGTGTCTCAGTATTAGCACTTATGTCTTGAAACCGCAACATTTGAAGATTCACTTCAATGGTAAAGGCTCTCTTTACTCACAATCTCTTACGACATTGCAGTTTTTTCAGAGCCTACTGTATTTTTCTGCTGAATAGGGTTTATGAATAGACATGCAACACATCTCTCCACAATTAGTAATTACTCACTTGAATTATTCACAGCCACTCTGCAGGGAATGATTATTAAGCAGATTCACTAAAGTGTTGTTTTTGATCTAATTAAAACGTAGATGTTCTCTGTGTCTCTGATGCCTCAGTAGTTCCTCCCTACACAGAGCATGACCCTCTAGTGTGTTTATTGTGTGTTTGAGTGTGTGTATGTGTGTGCGTGCATGCACCTGTATGTTGGTGTGATGAATGTCACTGTCCCTAACCTGGGATTTTATCAGGGCTGAGTGGTTCTGTGTTACATGCTATGTCAGTGACTCGGCCAGATCACACTCTCTCATCTAATGACTCAGTCACTGGCTACTAACTGACAACTCAGAGAAGCTTCTGGAACAGTGACACCATTTCCCCTGTTTTCTCCTAACTCTCCATGATGCGTCTTTTCTTTGTAACCTCTAGGGGTTTCTCTTGAGGGTTAGTTGGTAGGTTTTGTAACATTTGTTTGTAACATAATTTCGCTGTTCTCTGTGGGAGGCGGGAGGGAGCAGTGCTCTTATCACAGTAGATGTGTCATCCACCACCTAGTGCACAGACTAACTTGTTATTGAATAGGGGAGAGAGCAGGGGCTGCATATGGGTCATACATACACACAGATGTACAGTAAGGGAAGTCTGTCTGATGCCACATCGAGCTGTTTTATATCAGATTTTATGTTAGCATCAGAAGTTTTCCACTGCGTTCCTGTGAAGCCATATTGAACTGTGTTTTATTGGATTTTTAACACTGACGGTTTTCCATTGCATTTCCATCACCTGTATGAAACGCCCTCTACCATGTCCTTTGTGCTTCACATCACAGAGCAAAGCCTTTCTTTCTACAGTACCGAAGACAAATATTATTCTACCATGAGCTCATCCGGTCTGGTCACAACCAGTTCACACCATTACCATACCAAATAAGACTGTTATTTATGTCTTCCCTGTGCCCCAGGGCAGACACAGTGGTGTACTATGCCTGTTAGTGTGTGACTGGGCACATGTGGTCCGTGGGCAGTACATTCCGGTCTGTGCAAGTCCACAGAATCCCTTTCGTGGCTGGCTGGTTGTGTACGCTCCCTGAGGCAAGGAAGAGAGAGGCGCGCGAGTGTGGGTGGTCTGGGGGCTGGGAGGTTGGCCCCGCTGTGTCACTCGACCCGGGCTGCATGGGGCTGGGGCTTGGCACACAGGAGCTCCCTGTCCTGTCCCTGTGCTCTGTCCGGACACCAGAGTGACTCAGGACACTGCTTTCTCAGCCATTGTTTCCCGAAAGTGACTCTGACCCGCTCTTTCTCTCTGTCTCTCTCTCACCCCCCCCCTCTCTCTATATATCTCTCTTCCTCCTTTCTCTCTCTCTGCAGTTTGATCTGAACCAGCTGATGACCGCTGTGAATGTAACCCCGAGCCACAGTCCTGTCCACAAGCCTTTGGATTCTCCTAGGGTGCTGGTGGAGCAGTCTCCTGTGCACCGGACCAAGGGTTTCTTCCCCGATGAATCAGAGCCCCTTCTCCGCTGTGACTCCACCTCCAGCAAAGACTCCGCCCTCAGCAGGACCGGCTCGTTCATTACCAAAGGTGAGCACATATGACGCAGTTCTGTTTCAGGAACTATGCTAGACAACGTCTCTTACAGAGGTGATGTATTTGCGTTTACTGCCCCCTTCTGGTTACCAATTGCACCTGATTCTATACTCCATTATAGGAAGTCAACTATGAAAACTTGGGCCTCCCGGGTGGCGCAGTGGTTAAGGGTGCTGTACTGTGCCATCAGAGTCCCTGGGTTTGTGCCCAGGCTCTGTCGTAACCGGCCGCGACCGGGAGGTCCGTGGGGCGACGCACAATTGGCCTAGCGTCGTCCGGGTCAGGGAGGGCGTGGTCGGTAGGGATGTCCTTGTCTCATTGTGCACCAGTGACTCCTGTGGCGGGCCGGGCGCAGTGCGCACTAACCAAGGTTGCCAGATGCACGGTGTAGCCTCCGACACATTGGTGCGGCTGGCTTCCGGGTTGGATGCGCGCTGTGTTAACTTCTTGCGTCGAGCCATCCCGGATCCGGTATTGGGACTACAGCCTCAAGCTCATTACCATAACGCAATGTTAACTATTCATGAAAATCGCAAATGAAATGAAATTAATCTATTTGCTCTCAAGCTTAGCCTTTTGTTAACAACACTGTCATCTCAGATTTTCAAAATATGCTTCTCAACCATTGCAAAACAAGCATTTGTGTAACAGTATTGATGGCTAACGTAGCATTTAGCGTAGCATTTAGCGTTAGCATTCAGCATGCAACATTTTCCACAAAAACCATAAAAGCATTCAAATAAAATCATTTACCTTTGAAGAACTTCAGATGTTTTCAATGAGGAGACTCTCAGATAGCAAATGTTCAGTTTTTCCTGAAAGATTATTTGTTTAGGACAAATCGCTCCGTTTTCTGCGTCACGTTTAGCTACGAAAAAAAACCTGTATCCAGGATTGTGTAAATCTATCAGCAAGCTCATTAGCATAACACAACGTTAACTATTCATGAAAATCGCAAATGAAATGAAATGAATCTATTTGCTCTCAAGCTTAGCCTTTTGTTAACAACACTGTCATCTCAGATTTTCAAAATATGCTTCTCAACCATTGCAAAACAAGCATTTGTGTAACAGTATTGATGGCTAACGTACCATTTAGCATTAACATTCAGCATGCAACATTTTCCACAAAAACCATAAAAGCATTCAAATAAAATAATTTACCTTTGAAGAACTTCAGATGTTTTCAATGAGGAGACTCTGTTAGATAGCAAATCTTCCGTTTTTACCAAAAATATTATTTGTGTCGACTAATCGCTCCGTTTTGTTCATCGCGTTTGGGTAAGGAAAAAAAATGAATAATAAGTCATTAAAACGCAAACTTTTTTCCAAATTAACTCCATAATATCGACAGAAACATGGCAAATGATGTTTAGAATCAATCCTCAAGGTGTTTTTCACATATCTATCGACGATAAAATCCATAGTGGCAGTTTACTTTCAATTCTGAAGAAATGGAACGCGCATGGACCTACAGATTACGCACACAGGACACCGGGCGGGACACCAGGTAAATGTAGTCTCTTATGGTCAATCTTCCAATGATATGCCTACAAACACGTCACAATGCTGCAGACACCTCGGGGAATAGACAGAAAGCGCTCATTGCTGGCGCATTCACAGCCATATAAGGAGACATTGTAACACAGCGCCTTCAGAATCCGGGGCATTTCCTGTATGAAACTTCATCTTGGTTTCGCCTTAGTTCTGGGGCACGCACAGATAATATCTTTGCAGTTTTGGAGACGTCAGAGTTGTGTCTTTCCAAGGCTGTCAATTCCATGCATAGTCGAGCATCTTTTCGTGACAAAATATTGCGCTTAAAAGGGGCACGTCTTTTTATCCAATAATGACACAGCGCCCCCATAGGTTCAACAGGTTAAGAAGCAGTACGGCTGGCTGGGTTGTGTACCGGAGGACGCATGACTTTCAACCTTCGTCCCTCCCGAGCCCGTACGGGAGTTGTAGCGATGAGACAAGATAGTAGCTACTACAACAATTTGGATACCACGAAATTGGGGAGAAAAAAGGGGTAAAATTAAAAATAAAATTTAAAAAACTATGAAAACTTTGAGAAATAAAGGTAAAGGGGGAAACCTAGTGTTGTGTCTTTGGCCGGATTAAGTGCTATTCTATAAAATAATTCCTCCGTAATTAATATTACCTGATTGAGCTAATCATGTAAATGTAATTAACTAGAGAGTCGGAACACCACAAAATAATATTTATAGAGCTGTTATCTTCCGAATAAACTCTTAAAGACCTAGTAATATTTTACGTCAATAGCAGTCAATATTAATCGTCATCTTTAATTCAGTCTCTTCTGAAAGTTGTAAATTCTCGGTTATCTGCACGGACCCTGGCTATCAAGTTGAATCAGCAATACAAAATTGTGTTTAATTATTTATTTACTAAATACCTAACTACTCACACAGAATTACACATACACATAATTAATCATAACTTGATTACAAATGATGTCATAAAGGAAAACGTCTCTAGCGGGCGGAACAGATATGACAGCTTGTTACACAAAAGAAAATGGTCTGGGTTTCAAAGAGCGGGAAGACTGAGGAACAAAGGGCAAAGCTGTGCTATCGTAAATACAATATCTTATGCATTCTAAATTACCGCCCATTTGGAAAAGGAAAATGCAATAAATATTTACTCTGAGCTGCACTTCAGTAGGTTGGTGGTAGATGGAAGGCCGTGTTGCCAAACCGAGTCCTTTGTGTTTTGAAGAATGTCTCTGCTGGTGAATTGGATACGTTGTAGTAACGTCGTTGTGTTGTAGACGGGATACTCTGTCTGTTCCTTCCTAACCTGTGTTTGCAGCTGCTTTTGCTAACTCAACGGCTAGGAGGTATCACTTCTGTAGTGAATAAGAGTTCAAAGTTCATACCATTCGCAACCAAAGCTCACGCTGATGTTGGCTTCGTTCTGTAGTTATTATCTGAACCATTCTGACATCGGACCGTCGTCCTCACATCCTCGGAACAGGAGGTTATATTGTCATCAAGGCTTTATATAGGAAGGGAGAGGAGGGTGTGTTTGAAAAGTTTTATAGCCTATGTCCCTTCACAGGGGCGGGCCACTGATTGAGCAGAGCCCTATCTTATGAAAACCCAAATCTCACATTTTAGAAGCTAAAATCACATTTCATCCCATCACAAATAATTTCATTTTCAACCATTTAAATTGAACTACAATTCCATGTGAATCCGATAACTCTGATGTGTAGACTTTCCACTGTAGAGTTTATGTCATCTTATCATTGATGAGAATGTCTCAGATGACAACCGAACTGACATCATATTCATTAAGTACCACCGCATATGTTCAATTGGTCGGATTACCAGAATATAGTTAATTTCCCCCCACCTTCTGATGTTCCCAGAATCTCTATGTTAACCAAGGGTTTTGCAAATGTAACATCAGAAGGGTAGAGAGAGGAAAAAGGGGGAAAGAGGTATTTATGATGGTCATAAACCTACCCCCAGGCCAACGTCATGACCCTAGTCAGTTGCACAACTGAATGTATTCAACCAAAATATGTCTTCCACAGTTAACCAAACCCTTCTGAATCAAATGTATCTTAGTCAACATAAGGATGACTGGGCTTTTATTCCCAGTTAGTCATTCCCAATTTCATATTATATGGACAACAACAAGCTGTAGCTAACATCAACACTATGTTGTAGTCTGTCCTCCTCCTCATTCTGAAGTTGTTTTCTTTCCCCTCATCTCTTCCTTTGTGACATCCAGAGAAGAAAGACACAGTGCTACGTCAGGTCCGGCTGGACCGGTGCGACCTGCAACCCATCTTCGACGACATGCTGCACATCCTAAACCCTGACGAGCTGCACGTCATCGAGGAGATCCCCATGGCCGAGGACAAACTGGACCGCCTCTTTGAGATTGCCGGGGTCAAGAGCCAGGAGGCCAGCCAGACCCTGCTGGACTCGGTCTACAGCCACTTGCCTGACCTACTATAGACTGCTGCTGTGGTGCTATAGACCTCTACTGTGGTCAGGGGACACCCCACCTCCTTCTACTGCAAACCCTTCCTTCCCGGGTGTGGCTACCTGGGTGTGGCTTCCTCTCTTGCCCCCCCCCCAAGTAGTGAGAGACTACTTGACTCTGGCTACAGTTACCTACTCGCCTTCGAGACCTCCGATGGGTTCCCCTTGGCTATCCTCCATTCCTAGTAGCCTGACTGAGTCCCCCACTCCTACAATAATTAGGGAGCCTCCCTCCCCTCTCTGGAAGTCTCCTTCCATCACTCCCCCCATATTGAGGGAAGGGGACCAGGCTGTCCCCATCTCTCACCAGGTGGCAAGCCTGCCTGCCTGGAGGAAGGGCAGGACAGAGGGGCCAGGCTCTGTACCCCAGCCTGGAGTTCTGGACAGACAGACACCTCGATACCACCACCACCATCACCACTATGCTCATTAAACCCTTGCTATTGCACTCGTGTCAATGTAACGTTAAAACAGTGTTCTCTTGACATTTCGGGGCTTATTGTGGGTGTATCAGCCAGTGCTATAAACCAATATTCACTCATTCATGCAAGAAAACTTCAACAACACACACTCATGCACAATGTCTAACAATGTAAAACATACTATGACGCACACTCATGGTGCGCAATGTCTAACACTAATAGTATGTAATATGATTGATGCACTAATTCTTGTTCTTTGAGTAACATAACCATTTAATTGGTATGCATTCTGCCACATGTGCTTCAATGTCTCTTCGAAATGCTGTTTACTAACATTTCACAATGTATTATCATTTTTAGATTTGAGATTTCTTAGCAACTATGTTTGTTTCCCAGCTTCGTGTAATGAGACCATCTTACTGGATGTAAGACATGCATAGTTATTCTACTTGAATCTGACTGTCACCTGGAATGTGGAACTTGATTAAAACAGAAGATAATGTACAACTATAGTTCCTTCCAGATCTTAAAAAAGCACCACCAAAAAACATGTTGCTGTAAAAGGGTCAGTATTCAACTCACAAATGCTATGAAAGGAACACAGACTGTCTTTTTGCCAAGCCAGTCATATCAAGCTACTCTGGTGCTAGACTTGAAATTCTCTGGTTGTGCATAATACTAGGATGATATTGGGGGGGCTTGCTGGACATTGGCTACTGAAGTATTCTGGACATTGCGGAGGGTAAAGAAGATGCAGCTGCTGTGGACTTTGCTGGACTGAATTGAAAAGTGCTGTTTGAGCTATCCACTTCTCTGTTGGGTCTAATGTAAGAGTGCGACTGTGAGCGTATAGTACGAGTCTGAAACGTTGAAGCTGAGGTTTGAATACATGTACTCTGGTGGCTGTTTTAAAACTTAACACGTGTAGCGTTTACTATTATGTAACCTCTTAAATCAAACCAATTAAAGTTCCAGAATTTGTCATAATGTGGTGTGTGCGTCTTACTTTTATGCCATATTTACTGCATTACTCTTTCAGCAATATTTTTTTATGATATACACAAACCCTAGTGTGTGATTTTGATATTCATTATGTCCGTTTTCTGAAGGTAGTGTCGGTTACAATTTCTCTTCCTGATAAGAAAATACTCCTTCTGTTCTGAAATTCTTCTCGTGTTATTGTGGGGCTGGTACTTTTCCAAATTCAAGGAGGTGAGGAGCTAAATGTTGATATTGAAGCTGCACAGTCTTTCCTGTAATGTGACACAGATATAATGGGGTGGCGTTTTACTGCAAAGGCTAATTGTATTTAGTCTCCATAAAATCTGTATTTAGTAGATGTATTTAGTCTCCATAAAAGACTGGCTGGTGTTGTCTGTGTATATGATAATAGGTAAGGGAGATGGAACTGGGGCTGGAGAGGGGTAGGCTTCTTTCATCTCCACCCAGTCACTAGCGTATTGGAGAGAGGACAAAACATCCCTGCTCTATTTGATCCTGTAGGTGTCTCCGTGCTTCAAAATGTGCACAGTATGACAGCACAAAAGGGAAAGAAGATTCAGTAACAACATACTAGTTTAATGTTCAGTCATAACCACTACATATCTGTCTTGGACAATATCTTCATAGATCGTGATATAAATGACTTAAGTAAAAAAATACTTTAAAGTACTACTTAAGTAGTTTTTTGGGGTATCTGTACTCTACTGTTTATATTTTTGCCAACTTTTACTTCGCTACATTCCTAAAGACAATAATGTACTTTTTACTCCATACATTTTTGCTGACACCCAAAAGTACTTCTTACATTTTAACAGGAAAATGGTCCAATTCACACACTTACCAAGACTACATCCCTGGTCATCCCTACTGCGCCTGATCTGGCGGAATTACTAAACACAAATGCTTCGTCTGTAAATTATGTCTGAGTGTTGGAGTGTGCCCCTGGTTATCCGTCAAATAAAAAAAATTATGGGTCCGTCTGGTTTGCTTATAAGGAATTTGAAATTATTTAAACTTTTACTTTTGCTACTTAAGTACATTTTAGCAATCCCATTTACTTTTGATACTTAGCTATATTTAAAACCAAATACTTTTAGACTTTTACTCAAGTAGTATTTTACTGGGTGACTTTCACTTTTACTTGAGTCATTTACTCAAGTATGACAATTGAGTACTTTTTCCACCACTGCCATAGATTATGTTATGCATCTGTGGCATCACACTTCACATAACAAGAACATTTATTCTTACTTATTCTTACACACAATATTGCTATATCTAATAATGTCTTTGTATTTATTCAGTAATAGTTGGCACATTTAAGAAGAATTGTTCTTGCCAGAGCCTGATGCTGATGTTACATGGCAGAGGATAAGATAACACTGATTTCTGGTGACTCCTTGGCAGACTGGCTGATCTGGTATTTCAGTAAAACTTTTATGTTGAAGCGATGTCAATGTCTTCCAAAGGAATGTCGTTCATCAAGTCACATCACTGTTGTCTCAGCTAATGCCATCACAAACTGTCATGTTCTGATCTTAGTTCCTTTGTTTTTTCGTTGTTTTAGTTGGTCAGGGCGTGAGTTGGGGTGGGCAGTCTATGTTGGTTTTTCTATGTTGGTTTTTGAGTTTGGTCTGGTATGGTTCTCAATCAGAGGCAGGTGTCATTAGTTGTCTCTGATTGAGAATCATACTTAGGTAGCCTTTTTCCACCTGGGTTTCGTGGGTGTTTATTTTCTGTTCTGTGTTTTGTTGCACCGTTCAGGACTGTTCGTTTGTCGTGTATTGTTTTTGTTTAAGTATTCATTCTTTATTAAACTACAGTGAATACTTACCACACTGCACCTTGGTCCTCTCTTTCTCCCGACGACAACCATTACAGAAACACCCACCACCAAAGGACCAAGCAGCGTGGTGACAAGAGGCAGCGATACTTGGAGAATTGGACTTGGGAGGAGATTCTGGACGGCAAGGGACCCTGGGCACAGGCTGGAGAATATCGCCGCCCCAAGGCTGAGCTGGAGGCAGCGAAAGCTGAGAGGCGGCGGTATGAGGAGGCAGCCCAGCAGCTCGGCTGGAAGCCCGAGAGGCAGCCCCAAAAATGTATTGGGGGGTGCACACGGGGAGTGTGGCTAAATCAGGTAGGAGACCTGAGCCAACTCCCCGTGCTTACCGTGGTGGGCGTCATACTGGTCAGGCATCATATTATGCGGTGGAGCGCACGGTGTCCCCAGTACGCATGCTTAGCCCGGTGCGCTACATCCCAGCTCCCTGTATCGGCCGGGCAAGAGTGGGCATCGAGCCAGGTGTCATGAAGCCGGCCCTGCGCATCTGGTCTCCAGTGCGTCTCCTCGGGCCGGGGTACATGGCACAAGCCTTACGCATGGTGTCCCAGGTTCGCCAGCACAGCCCAGTGGAAGCTCTTCCACCTCGCCGCACTGGCCTGGTTACGGGGAGCATTCAACCAGGTAAGGTTGGGCAGGCTCGGTGCTCGAGAGCTCCAGTGCGCCTTCACGGTCCGGTCTATCCGCTGCCACCTCCACGCACCAGTCCTCCGGTGGCAGCCCCCTCACCAGGCTGTCTCTCCGTCTCCTCTCTACAGGTGCTCCGGCCTGTCCAGCGCTGCCAGAGCCTTCCTCCTGCCCAGCGCTGCCAGAGTCTCCCGTCTGTCCTGAGCTGCCAGAGTCTCCCGTCTGTCCTGAGCTGCCAGAGTCTCCCGTCTGTCCTGAGCTGCCAGAGTCTCCCGTCTGTCCTGAGCTGCCAGAGTCTCCCGTCTGTCCTGAGCTGCCAGAGTCTCCCGTCTGTCCTGAGCTGCCAGAGTCTCCCGTCTGTCCTGAGCCGCCCGCCAGTCCTGAGCTGCCAGAGCCGCCCGCCTGTCCTGAGCTGCCAGAGCCGCCCGCCAGTCCTGAGCTGCCAGAGCCGCCCGCCAGTCCTGAGCTGCCAGAGCCGCCCGCCAGTCCTGAGCCTCCAGAACTGCCCGCCAGTCAGGAGCTGCCAGAGCTGCCCGCCAGTCAGGAGCTGCCAGAGCCGCCCGCCAGTCAGGAGCTGCCAGAGCCGCCAGTCAGTCAGGAGCTGCCGGAGCCGCCAGTCAGCCAGGAGCTGCCAGAGCCGCCAGTCAGCCAGGAGCTGCCAGAGCCGGGGGGAGGGGGCTGGGGGAGGGGGGTACTGTCACATTCTGTCCTTCGTTTCTTTGTCTTTTCGTTGTTTTAGTTGGTCAGGGCGTGAGTTGGGGTGGGCAGTCTATGTTGGTTTTTCTATGTTGGTTTTTGAGTTTGGCCTGGTATGGTTCTCAATCAGAGGCAGGTGTCGTTAGTTGTCTCTGATTGAGAATCATACTTAGGTAGCCTTTTTCCACCTGGGTTTCGTGTGTGTTTATTTTCTGTTCTGTGTTTTGTTGCACCGTTCAGGACTGTTCGTTTGTCGTGTATTGTTTTTGTTTAAGTATTCATTCTTTATTAAACTACAGTGAATACTTACCACACTGCACCTTGGTCCTCTCTTTCTCCCGACGACAACCATTACAGAAACACCCACCACCAAAGGACCAAGCAGCGTGGTGACAAGAGGCAGCGATACTTGGAGAATTGGACTTGGGAGGAGATTCTGGACGGCAAGGGACCCTGGGCACAGGCTGGAGAATATCGCCGCCCCAAGGCTGAGCTGGAGGCAGCGAAAGCTGAGAGGCGGCGGTATGAGGAGGCAGCCCAGCAGCTCGGCTGGAAGCCCGAGAGGCAGCCCCAAAAATGTATTGGGGGTGCACACGGGAGTGTGGCTAAATCAGGTAGGAGACCTGAGCCAACTCCCGTGCTTACCGTGGTGGGCGTCATACTGGTCAGGCATCATATTATGCGGTGGAGCGCACGGTGTCCCCAGTACGCATGCTTAGCCCGGTGCGCTACATCCCAGCTCCCTGTATCGGCCGGGCAAGAGTGGGCATCGAGCCAGGTGTCATGAAGCCGGCCCTGCGCATCTGGTCTCCAGTGCGTCTCCTCGGGCCGGGGTACATGGCACAAGCCTTACGCATGGTGTCCCAGGTTCGCCAGCACAGCCCAGTGCAAGCTCTTCCACCTCGCCGCACTGGCCTGGTTACGGGAGCATTCAACCAGGTAAGGTTGGGCAGGCTCGGTGCTCGAGAGCTCCAGTGCGCCTTCACGGTCCGGTCTATCCGCTGCCACCTCCACGCACCAGTCCTCCGGTGGCAGCCCCCTCACCAGGCTGTCTCTCCGTCTCCTCTCTACAGGTGCTCCGGCCTGTCCAGCGCTGCCAGAGCCTTCCTCCTGCCCAGCGCTGCCAGAGTCTCCCGTCTGTCCTGAGCTGCCAGAGTCTCCCGTCTGTCCTGAGCTGCCAGAGTCTCCCGTCTGTCCTGAGCTGCCAGAGTCTCCCGTCTGTCCTGAGCTGCCAGAGTCTCCCGTCTGTCCTGAGCTGCCAGAGTCTCCCGTCTGTCCTGAGCTGCCAGAGTCTCCCGTCTGTCCTGAGCTGCCAGAGTCTCCCGCCTGTCCTGAGCTGCCAGAGCCGCCCGCCTGTCCTGAGCTGCCAGAGCCGCCCGCCAGTCCTGAGCTGCCAGAGCCGCCCGCCAGTCCTGAGCTGCCAGAGCCGCCCTCCAGTCCTGAGCTGCCAGAGCCGCCCACCAGTCAGGAGCTGCCAGAGTCGCCCGCCAGTCAGGAGCTGCCAGAGTCGCCCGCCAGTCAGGAGCTGCCAGAGCCGCCCGTCAGTCAGGAGCTGCCAGAGCCGCCAGTTAACCAGGACCTGCCAGAGCCGCCAGTCAGCCAGGAGCTGCCAGAGCCGGGGGGGGCCTGGGGGGAGGGGGGGGGGTACTGTCACATTCTGTCCTTCGTTTCTTTGTCTTTTCGTTGTTTTAGTTGGTCAGGGCGTGAGTTGGGGTGGGCAGTCTATGTTGGTTTTTCTATGTTGGTTTTTGAGTTTGGCCTGGTATGGTTCTCAATCAGAGGCAGGTGTCGTTAGTTGTCTCTGATTGAGAATCATACTTAGGTAGCCTTTTTCCACCTGGGTTTAGTGGGTGTTTATTTTCTCTTCTGTGTTTTGTTGCACCGTTCAGGACTGTTCGTTTGTCTCTTTCTCCCGACGACCATCGTTACACAAACAATTTGGCACAATTAACTTTAACTCAATACTCAAATTATCCTACTTATTCAGCAGTCAACGGTTGTGCATTCATGAATACTGCAGAACCTACCGTACACCAGTAACAAAACCTTTACTTTTAAATGTGGTCATAAAGTGAGCAAAACTAGTACTTACTAATAATGACCAATGGTTACAGGGTGACAGTTTCCTGATATCAGGGATAAACATCTTAATTCCCAACATCAAATACTCTGTAGCTGGGAGACCTTCCCTCCTATATCGATAGCCTAGCTGCTATCTGACATTTGACACGGTGCAGGAAACAAATCAAATCAAATGTATTTATATAGCCCTTCGTACATCAGCTGATATCTCAAAGTGCTGTACAGAAACCCAGCCCAAAACCCCAAACAACAAGCAATGCAGATGTTGGCTAGGAAAAACTCCCTAGAAAGGCCAAAACCTAGGAAGAAACCTAGAGAGGAACCAGGCTATGAGGGGTGGCCAGTCCTCTTCTGGCTATGCCGGGTGGAGATTATAACAGAACATGGCCAAGATGTTCAAATGTTCATAAATGACCAGCATGGTCAAATAATAGGTCTGGGACAGGTAGCACGTCCGGTGAACAGGTCAGAATTCCATAGCCGCAGGCAGAACAGTTGAAACTGGAGCAGCAGAACGACCAGGTGGACTGAGGACAGCGAGGAGTCATCATGCCAGGTAGTCCTGAGGCATGGTCCTAGGGCTCAGGTCCTCCGAGAGAGAGAAAGAAAGAGAGAATTAGAGAGAGCATCACACAGGACACCAGATAAGACAGGAGAAGTACTCCAGATATAACAAACTGACCCTAGGCCCCCGGCACATGAATTACTGCAGCATAAATACTGGAGGCTGAGACAGGAGGGGTCAGGAGACACTGTGGCCCCATCCGATGATACCCCCAGACAAGGGACAAACAGGAAGGATATAACCCCACCCACTTTGCCAAAGCACAGCCCCCACACCACTAGAGGGATATCTTCAACCACCAACTTACCATCCTGAGACAAGGCCGAGTATAGCCCACAAAGATCTCCGCCACGGCACAACCCAAGGGGGGGTGCCAACCCAGACAGGAAGATCACATCAGTGACTCAACCCACTCAAGTGACACACCTCTCCTAGGGACGGCATGAAAGAGCACCAGTAAGCTAGTGACTCAGCCCCTGTAATAGGGTTAGAGGCCGAGAATCCCAGTGGAAAGAGGGGAACCGGCCAGGCAGAGACAGCAAGGGTGGTTCGTTGCTCCAGAGACTTTCCGTTCACCTTCACACTCCTGGACCAGACTACACTCAATCATATGACCCACTGAAGAGATGAGTCTTCAGTAAAGACTTAAAGGTTGAGACCCGAGTTTGCGTCTCCCACATGGGTAGGCAGACCATTCCATAAAAATGGAGCTCTATAGGAGAAAGCCCTGCCTCCAGCTGTTTGCTTAGAAATTCTGGGGACAATTAGGAGACCTGCGTCTTGTGACCATAGCGTACGTGTAGTTATGTACGGCAGGACCAAATCAGAGAGATAGGTAGGAGCAAGCCCATGTTATGCTTTGTAGGTTATCAGTAAAACCTTGAAATCAGCCCTTGCCTTGACAGGAAGCCAGTGTAGGGAGGCTAGCACTGGAGAAATATGATCAAATTTTTTGGTTCTAGGCAGGATTCTAGCAGCCGTATTTAGCACTAACTGAAGGTTATTTAGTGCTTTATCCAGGTAGCCGGAAAGTAGAGCATTGCAGTAGTCTAACCTAGAAGTAACAAAAGCATAGATACATTTTTCTGCATCATTTTTGGACAGAAAGTTTCCCCAATGAACCAGCTTCACCAGTAAGTCAAAATGGAACTATGTTCAACATTGCGTTGCTGGGAGAGCCACTGTAAAAAGTCCTGACTCAGATACTGTAGATGCTAGGCTACGAATCTTGAGAGGGTCTCCTGGCTGCTCTTCCACTGTAAATGATTGAACCCTCGCAAGGCTGCAGGGCCAGACGGCATCCCCAGCCGCGCCCTCAGAGCATGCGCAGACCAGCTGGCCGGTGTGTTTACGGACATATTCAATCAATCCCTATACCAGTCTGCTGTTCTCACATGCTTCAAGAGGGCCACCATTGTTCCTGTTCCCAAGAAGGCTAAGGTAACTGAGCTAAACGACTACCACCCCGTAGCACTCACTTCCGTCATCATGAAGTGTTTTGAGAGACTAGTCAAGGACCATATCACCTCCACCCTACCTGACACCCTAGACCCACTCCAATTTGCTTACCGCCCAAATAGGTCCACAGACGATGCAATCTCAACCACACTGCACACTGCCCTAAACCATCAGGACAAGAGGAATACCTATGTGAGAATGCTGTTCATCGACTACAGCTCGGCATTCAACACCTTAGTACCCTCCAAGCTCGTCATCAAGCTCGAGACCATGGGTCTCGACCCCGCCCTGTGCAACTGGGTAGTGGACTTCATGACGGGCCACCCCCAGGTGGTGAGGGTAGGCAACAACATCTCCACCCCGCTGATCCTCAACACTGGGGCCCCACAAGGGTGCGTTCTGAGCCCTCTCCTGTACTCCCTGTTCACCCACGACTGCGTAGCCACGCACGCCTCCAACTCAATCATCAAGTTTGCGGACGACACAACAGGGGTAGGCTTGATCACCAACAATGACGAGACGGCCTACAGGGAGGAGGTGAGGGCCCTCGGAGTGTGGTGTCAGGAAAATAACCTCACACTCAACGTCAACAAAACTAAGGAGATGATTGTGGACTTCAGGAAACAGCAGAGGGAACACCCCCCTATCCACATCGATGGAACAGTAGTGGAGAGGGTAGCAAGTTTTAAGTTCCTCAGCATACACATCACAGACAAACTGAATTGGTCCACTCACACAGACAGCATCGTGAAGAAGGCGCAGCAGCGCCTCTTCAACCTCAGGAGGCTGAAGAAATTTGGCTTGTCACCAAAAGCACTCACAAACTTCTACAGATGCACAATCGAGGGCCTCCTGGCTGGCTGTATCACCGCCTGGTACGGCAACTGCTCCGCCCACAACCGTAAGGCTCTCCAGAGGGTAGTGAGGTCTGCACAACGCATCACCGGGGGCAAACTACCTGCCCTCCAGGACACCTACACCACCCGATGTTACAGGAAGGTCATAAAGATCATCAAGGACATCAACCACCCGAGCCACTGCCTGTTCACCCCGTTATCATCCAGTACAGGTGCATCAAAGCTGGGACCGAGAGACTGAAAAACAGCTTCTATCTCAAGGCCATCAGACTGTTAAACAGCCACCACTAACATTGAGTGGCTGCTGCCAACACACCGACACTGACACTGACTCAACTCCAGCCACTTTAATAATGGGAATTGATGGGAAATGATGTAAATATATCACTCGCCACTTTAAACAATGCTACCTTATATAATGTTACTTTCCCTACAATATTCATCTCATATGCATACATATATACTGTACTCTATATCATCGACTGCATCCTTATGTAATACATGTATCACTAGCCACTTTAACTATGCCACTTTGTTTACATACTCATCTCATATGTATATACTGTACTCAATACCATCTACTGTATCTTGCCTATGCTGCTCTGTACCATCACTCATTCATATATCCTTATGTACATATTCTTTATCCCCTTACACTGTGTATAAGACAGTCGTTTTGGAATTGTTAGTTAGATTACTTGGTTATTACTGCATTGTCGGAACTAGAAGCACAAGCATTTCGCTACACTCGCATTAACATCTGCTAACCATGTGTATGTGACAAATAAAATTGGATTTGATTTGATTTGAAATTATTGAACAGCCTGGGGACTGTATGTGCAGAGGTGTGAAGTGTCATGCACTCAGGGCACTGTGTGTGAAGAAAGGCTCTCATAGGGGGAAAGGGGAGGGATCTACCATATTAAACCTCAGCCTCTGACACAAAATACCAATTTAATCAATTTTAAGTTCAAGTTGTTATCAAGGTTTATTCCTAGACACATGAAAAGAGATGGGGAAAGGGCCGATGAAACGGGCATATTCCACCCATACGAGTTGCTGACTCCTGGTGGTGGGGTTGGCGGTCCTGATTGGCTCGCTCCAACTGGCCATTAGATTGGGGGTGAAAACCAGAGGACAGGCTGGCCGACGATCAAATGAGAGTGGAGAACGCCTTCCAGAACAGGGACGAGAACTGAGGACCCCAATCAGAGACCATGTCGACCGGAAGTCCATGGAGCCGGAAGACGTGTTGCACCATGAGCTGAGCCGTCTCCTTGGCTGAGGGTAACTTGGGAAGGGGAATAAAATGGGTAGCTTTATAAAACCTATCCAACACCGTCAGGATCGTGGTGTTGCCATCTGACGGAGGAAGTCCAGTAACAAAGTCCAGGGATATATGGGAACAGGGGCAGTGAGGAACAGGGAGTGGTTGAAGAAGGCCAGCCGGAGCTTGCCGCGCAGTCTTATTTTGTGCACACACAATGCAGGCGGCGTTGAATGTGGAGACATCAGGAACCATGGAAGGCCACAAAAAGCATTAACAGAGGAAAGCCAGTGTCCGACGGGAGCCTGGTTGGCAGGTCAATCTTGAGAAATGTGCCCATTCCAGGACCGGGGAACGGGCCGAGTCCGGGACAAACATCTGATTAGCCGGACCCCCCCACGGGTGGTGCGGAGATATTCCAGGTTCTTATGGTCAGTCCACAGTAAGAATAGGTGTTTCGCCCCCTCCAACCAGTGCCTCCACTCCTCCAACACCATCTTGACGGTGAGGAGTTCTCGATTTCCCACATCATAGTTCCTCTCATCAGGGGTAAGACGATGGGAGAGAAAAGAGCAGGGGTGCAGCTTTTGGTCCTGGGCAGAATGCTGAGACAGGACGGGCCCCACTCTGAGATCCGAGGCATCGACATCCACCACACACTGATGGGACAGGTCCGGATGGATTAAGATGGGGGCTGTAATGAATCGATGTTTGAGGTATGAGAACGCCCGGTCAGCTGCTGGAGACTACGTGAATGGAACCTTAGGAGAGGTGAGTGCTGAGAAGGGAGAAGTCATGTAGAAGTTAACAAATCCCAGGAAATGTTGCAGCTGCACTCTGGATGGGTTGAGGCCAATCCACCACTGTGATGTCATTAAGGCCCCGGTAGTCAAAACACGGACGCGGGATTTTGTCCTTCTCCACAACTGTGCCATCAGGAGAGGCAGAACGACGAATACTCCCTGCAGCGAGAGAGTCCTCAATGTACCCCTCCATAGACTTGGTCTCCGGACCCGAAAGGAAGTAAAGCCGCCCCTGAGGTGGTGTTGTGCCCGGGAGAAGTTCAATGGCGCAGTCGTAGGGTCGACGAGGAGGGAGAGACATAGCGCAGGCTTTGTTGAAGATCTCCCGGATGTCTAGGTACTCCGCGGGAATGGCGGAGAGATCCGAGACTTCTCCCAAGCCCGCAGGAAAATGTCCCGGGGCAGGCTGTGCTGACTTAAGACACCGTGCATGGCAGAAAGGGCTGTGCTTCTAGAGCCATGAATACCCCAAAACCATGGGTACATGGGGAGATTCTATGAGCAGGAACTGCATACACTCACTATGATTTCCTGATACTCATAGTTTGATGGGAACTGTATTGCGGGTGACTCTGCCAATAGAGCACCCATCCAGCACTCTGAAGTCCATGTGAATGGAGAGGGGTTAAGTGAAGATTCCCAGCTCCAAAACCAAGGTAGCGTTGATAAATCTCTCATCGGCCCCAGAGTCAATGAGCACCCGGGGAGATTTGGCCTGTTCACCCCACAACAGGGTGGCATGGAGAGGGGTATGAATAATGGGAGATTGGAAAATCTCTGTACCGTTCACCAGAGTACTCATACCTACTGATGAGCCTGGTCTTTTTAATGAACAGGTGGAAATATAATGTCCTGTAGTCCTACAATACAGACAGTTCCTTGTACTCAACCTGCATAAATATTCATCCGGAGACAATCTAGCCCTTCTCAGTAGCTTGGGCTCTGGAAGAGGCGAGTCAAACGCCCTCTGTGATTCCCGTGGACACTCGGGTGACCTCGGATTCTCTCTGTAAGGTGGACATCGGGAACTTCTGGGATTCCTCGGAGACGAGGTGGGAGCAGTGACCAGGGAACAGGCCTCCTCTCCCTCCTACATTCCCATAGCCCCCCATCGATCCACAAGGTCAAGGCAATGAGGGAGTTGAGGTCCATGAGAGGCTCTCGGGCTGCGAGCTCGTCTTTAACCTCCTCCGATAATCAGTGAAGGAACGTGTCGAAAAGAGATTCCGGGTTCCAGGCACTATCAGCAAACGTGTGAAAGTCTACAGCATAGTCTGCCACACTACGGGAGTTTTTAAAACTTTTATCCCTTTTTCTCCCCAATTTTGTTATATCCAATTGGTAATTACAGTCTTGTCTCATCGCTGCAACTCTGGTACGGACTCGGGAGAGGCAAATGTCGAGAGCCGTGTGCCCCCGAAACACAATGCCCACTTAACCTGGAAGCCAGCCGCACCAATGTGTCGAAGGAAACACCATGCACCTGGTGACCACGTCAGTGCGCATTGCGCCCGGCCCGCCACAGAAGTTGCTAGAGCGTGATGGGACAAGAACATCCCTGCTGGCCAAACCCTCCCCTAACCTGAACAACGCTAAGCCAATTGTGAGCCGCCCCATGGGTCTCCAAGTCGTGGACGGCGTCGACAGAACCTGGACTCAAACCATGATCTCTAGTGGCTCAGCTAGCACTGTGATGCAGTTTTGACGCAGAGTAGCTTCCGAGCAGCCTCTCTCCTGGACAACAGAGAATCTAACACCTTCCTAACCTCCTCGATGAACTCCTCCAGACTGAGGAAAACGGTGGATTGTTGCTTCCTCACCACTGTCAACCAGGCGAGAGCCCTTCGAGCGATCAGAGGGAAACGAAGAGGGCTGCAGCTTGAAGATGAGGGAGCACTGGGAGAGAAACGCTTGGAAGGTTCTTGGATCTCTGGCATAGCGGTGTTCTCAGGAAGCCAGGATAGGCTGGGGAGAAGCCCCACTGGTAGCTGGATAGGGAAGCACAGCCGAGAGCTGCCCAGTGACACGAGCCTACCAGACAAGCTAAACTACTTCTATGCTTGCTTCGAGGCAAATAACACTGAAACATGCATGAGAGCACCAGCTGTTCCGGAAGACTGTGTGATCACGCTCTCCGCAGCCGATGTGAGTAAGACCTTTAAACAGGTCAGCATTCACAAGGCCGCAGGTAATCAGACGGATTACCATGACGTGTAATGCGAGCATGCGCTGACCAACTGGCAAGTGTCTTCCCTGACATTTTCAACCTCTCCCTGTCCAAATGCGTAATACAAACATGTTTTAAGCAGACCACCACAGTCCCTGTGCCCAAGAACACTAAGGTAACATGCCTAAATGACTACCGACCCATAGAACTCAAGTCTGTAGCCATGAAGTGCTTTGAAAGGCTGGTCATGGCTCACATGAACATCCCAGAAACCCCAGACCCACTCCAATTTGAGTACCGCCCAAACAGATCCACAGATGATGCAATCTCTATTGCACTCCACACTGCCCTTTCCCACCTGGACAAAAAGGAACACCTATGTGAGAATGCTATTCATTGACTACAGCTCAGCGTTTAACACCATAGTGCCCTCAAAGCTCATCAAACTCACCAATAAGCTAAGGACTGTGGGACTAAACACCTCCCTCTGCAACTGGATCCTGGACTTCCTGACGGGCCACCCCCAGGTGGTAAGGGTAGCTAACAACACATCCGCCACACTGATCCTCAACACAGGGGCCCCTCAGGGGTGCATGTTCAGTCCCCTCCTGTACTCCCTGTTCACTCATGACTGCACGGCCAGGCATGACTCCAACACCATCATTAACTTTGCTGATAACACAACAGTGGTCACCGACAACGACGAGACAGCCTATAGGGAGGAGGTCAGAGACCTGGCCATGTGATGCCAGGACAACAACCTCTCCCTCAATGTGATCAAGACAAAGGAGATGATTGTGGACTACAGGAAAAAGAGGACCGAGCATGCCCCCATTCACATCAACGGGGCTGTAGTGGAGCAGGATGAGAGCTTCAAGTTCCTTGGTGTCCACATCACCAACAAACTAACATGGTCAAAACACACCAAGACAGTTGTGAAGAGGGCACGACAAAACCTGTTTCCCCTCAGGAGACTGAAAAGATGTGGCATGGGTCCTCAGATCCTCAAAAGGTTCTACAGCTGCACCACCGAGAGCATCCTGACTAGTTGCATCAACGCTTGGTATGGTAACTGCTCGGCCTCCGACCGCAAGGCATTACAGAGGGTAGTGCGTACAGCCCAGTACATCAATGGGGCAAAGCTTCCTGCCATCCAGGATCTCTATACCAGGCGGTATCAGAGGAAGGCACTAAAAATTGTCAAAGACTCCAGCCACCCAAGTCATAGATTGTTCTCCCTGCTACCGAACGGCATGCGGTACCGGAGCGCCAAGTCCAAGAGTCTTCTAAACAGCTTCTACCCCCAAGCCATAAGACTCCTGAACATCTAATCAAATGGCTACCCAGACTATTTGCATTGCCCCCCCTCCTTTTACACCACTTCTACTCTCTGTTGTTATCATCTATGCATAGTCACTTTAATAACTCTACCTACATGTACATATTACCTCAATTACCTCGACTAACCGGTACCCCCGCACATTGACTCTTTACCGGTACCCCTGTGTATAGGCTCGCTATTGTTATTTTAATGCTGCTCTTTAATTACTTGTTACTTTTATTTCCTATTCTTATTCGTATGTTTAAAACAATATATATATTTTTTAACTGCATTGTTGGTTAGGGGTAAATATGCATTTCAATGTAAGGTCTACCTGTTGTATTCGGCGCACGTCACTAATAACGTTTTATTTTATTTTATTTGGATTTGATAGTACGAGTCTCAGAGTTTCTTATAGTACAAGGGTCAAGAAAAAGGTAGGTCAAGGCAGGCAAAGAGTTGTAATCCAAATCAGAGTCAGGCAGGTACAGGAAGGCAGGCAGGATCATGATGGAATGACTTGACTGGACAAGACGAACTGGCATCAGATAAACAGAAAACGCACGTATAAATACATAGGTGATAATGATGGGAGATGAGAGACACCTGGTTGGGGGTGGAGATAAGCACAAAGACAGGTGAAAAAGATCAGGGTGTGACAGTTGTTACAAAACAAAATGGGTCAAAAGTCAAGGGGTATGAATACTTCCTGAAGAAACTGTATATGTACATAGCTACCTCAATTACCTTGCACCCCTGCACATTGACTCAGTACTGGTACTCCCTGTATCTAGCCATGTTATTTTTCCTTGTTATTGGTATTCGTTATTCACTGTGTATTTATTCCATTTGTCACTATTTCTATGTGTATTTTATCTTTATCTTTAACTCTGTATTGCTGGAAAATGACTCATAAGTAAGCATTCAGTGTTAATCTACACCTGTGGTTTACATTTACATTTACATTTAAGTCATTTAGCAGACGCTCTTATCCAGAGCGACTTACAAATTGGTGCATTCACCTTATGACATCCAGTGGAACAGTCACTTTACAATAGTGCATCTAAATCTTAAAAGGGGGTGAGAAGGATTACTTATCCTATCCTAGGTTTACAAAGTACATGACAAATAAAATGTGATTTGATTGTATGCAACATTTAACTTTTTTCACAACTGCCATGGGTTTGGTGCCAAATCATTTACAAAAAATACATACTGACATAGTAAAATAAATAAAAGTGTTAAATAAAAAATAATAATAAAAATAATTATCATGGATTCCATGCTGAAATTCAATGGCATTAAATTAAACTAAATGTATGGTTTTATTTAGGATAATGTTTTACAGCTTTGTTGGTCTATTTTTTTACATATTAAAATCTTCTTACTTGATGATTGTATATATTTTACATGTGATAATGCCACACCGAGGGCCTGTGATATTCTGAAGTGCTGTACCCACATTTATTTTTAAACCAACATTCCAGTAATATACACTCCCCTTGCAACCGTAGGTAAAAGACAACTAAAACATATAAAATGTTCAGTTTCAATAACAATACCAATGTTAGCAGAGCACAGCACAGCAATCGCTATACCTCTAAGAGAAACCTACTGCATTCTTTAGATTCTTATTGAAATACCATGTGACTTCTCTACCCATCCTGATGATTGGGTTTCATGAAAAGCAGTCTGCCCTGGTTGTCATGTCACAAGTAACCTACTTAACCCATTTGTTCCCAATTGTTTTCCAACATACCACTATGAAAGTCTAATACCATTAGTAACCCTTACATGTAATCCATATTGCTTTTTGAAAAAGTATAGCCCTGTTCCCCACTTTGCCAAGGCCTGTGTTCCCCCAGGTCACCAAAAGGTACCTACAGTATACGCAGCTATCCGCTCCACACCCCAACCCTGTTTGCATATCTTAGTATTGTGACCACAAACCTGTTATACCCTAACCATTTCCTGTATAAACTAAAAGTACATTACATTAGCCTCTTTCACTTTTTGTCTAACACAAACGCGTTACCAAAAAGGATGTTAAAGGGCAGTAGACTTAAATTCAGACTCATTACCTGTAGGAGTTACCCGTATATTTTTATATTATTTTTATTTCACCTTTATTTAACCAGGTAGGCTAGTTGAGAATAAGTTCTCATTTGCAACTGTGACCTGGCCAAGATAAAGCATAGCAATTCGACACATACAACAACACAGAGTTACACATGTAATATATATAATTGTAAACCAGGTCAAATCATGGACATAAAGCTCGATATTCATATAAAACAGGTCTACCCCATACAAACCAGATTTACACCTGTTGCTATGTTCAATACTTTAAATAAAACAGGTCTACCCTTGTCAGGGTTTTCCCTGCTGGTCATTCGAGTCAAGTGCAAGAGAGCAGAGAATTGGTGATCAGACGACTTTATTAGCCAAGAGAAACAAACAGACGGGCGCAAACAGCTACAACTCAAGCCAACCGGCAAAAGTGACCAGCGCAAAATACCGTCAATAATATAACAATAAGGTTCACCAATAATGCCCCAAATAGGGTACAGGCAATGCCCAGGGTGAAAAACCAGACTGGCGCGAAGCAACAAACACAAAACAAAACAATTCCACACAAAGACATGGGTGGGAACAGAGGAATATATATATATATATATATATATATATATATATATATATATATATATATATATATAAAATTATGATTAGGGAATGTAAACCAGGTGTGCGGGGAACAAGACAAAACAAATGGAACAATGAAAAGTGGAGCGCCGATGGCTAGAAGGCCGGTGACGTCGACCGCCGAACGCCACCCGAACAAGGAGGGGAGCCGACTTCGGCGGAAGTCTTGACAACCCTATTTACCAAAACTCACATAAACCAGGTATACCCGTGTGAGAGACAATGAACAAAACTATTAACATGGTATATTTGTAATATTAACACACTAATTGTGCTTAAGGGTCTATTCATCGCCAATCTCCCCTGAAATAACAAAATTATACATTTTACAGTCAGAATCACTAATTTAAGCATATGTAAAGGCTAATGGATACTGGTAAAATCATCTGTAGGATCATCTTCATGAAGTATATTGATAACCCAACAACTTCAATTTAGTTCATTAAATATAATAAGTTACCTTTTCACTGTGTATTCATGTGTCACTGTTCAATTCAAGTTGTGTGTATTCACTGCTTTGTATTCTATTGTTAAACTGACAGTCCTTTGACCAGAGCGATCAAGTGTATTTTCGTTTTGTTGAGACACAATGTTCATGACAGTTCAGACAATGTATAGTCACTGACCCACTGCACTGGTGTTTTTACATGATGACCTTTTTACTTCTAATTTATAACGATGGCTGTACTGATGGCTCAAGTGTGTCTGTGCGCTGCTCTTCAATACTAACTCAGTTTCATTTAGTGACACAAGGAAACAGAATAAATAATGAAACCTGTTGAGCAGGTGCTCTGTCACAGTCAGTCAGTCCCTTACCATATTTCAGGAATTGTTCCCGTAGTTCACGGTATTAAGGGCGTGACAGTCAGTAAACGGTGTTGGATGTGGGTTTTGAGTCTCCCTGCAACGTACAATACTACACTTGTCAACCAGAACAGTAAGGAGAAGCAAGGTAAGGTATTTTTGTTAGTTTGTTTTTCAGTGAAATGATAGATGAGGATGATAGTGAAGAACTGAATAATAATTTAGGTCAATGTTAAAAGGAGGGGGGGGGGGAGACAGAAATTGGTCTACATGGGATCTTCACTTGGATGGTAATGAGACTGACCTTTCTGAGTTGAGGCTTAAATACAAATCTAAATGTTTCTGTTGTATCTGTAACTCATTATTACTTAGGGTCTGACATGATATAAGCAACATCAAATAACAGTGCATATCAGGAGCACAGATTGATTATCTGAATTTCCATGTTTTCAACTGATTCATTTGCCCTGACTGGCCCAACAATACGCTATCTGTAGTCACATTGATTTCCTTAGTTGGTTTATTAGTTAAAGATATTTTGTGCTGTCAAGTTTTCTACGTAAGACTTTCTGGTAGTGGTAGCAGTAGCTCCATTAAGTTTTCTCTGCTACCTATTGGTGTTTATATAAATATTCTGTAGCCTATATTTTTCTGGTGTCTTTCAATTCCCTCTTCTGTTGCATGCTGGTGCCTATATTTTTCTGGTGCCTGTTGTTGGTGCCTATTAGATCCTTTCCTGTCTGAAAAGCTAAATAATTCGATTTAAGTTTTTTAAACATCAAGCTTGTTTTTCTTGTGTTCCTTTTGTTATTTGTGCAGTAGACATGACATGATTGATGACTGGTGTCAACTGCTTTTGAACAAACCTGCAACAATTTGGACATCAGCACTTCAGTGATCAACGTGCTAATGATCATAGGAAGAGCAGTGTGGCCAATAAAGGTCAAGTTAAATATTTATGAAAATCTAATTGTACCTGAACAATAAAATGGCACATAAAATACATTTTTTTCCCACACTGCACTTTCAGAAGTGTGTTTGATTTGCATAGCAACGTGTCCAAGGATGGAGTTGACACTTGATTTAGACAGTTCAGTAGGATCCCCCATTCAGAACTGACAGTGAAGCTGGCTAAGAAGTCATCAGACTGGCACAGACAAAGGGACTGGAAATGTCTAAATCAAATGTCAACTACCTTCACGCAGAGAAGGCTACTAATCTAAATCAGAAGAGCAGGCCTATAAAAGGACAACAGAGCCCTAGTCTTTTACACCAGGGCTTGGGGCCCGGCCCACGACGTAGATGTGACCAATATGGCCATACAAGAACTGAGATTATGCCAGTAAAGCATGTTGTCATTACATATAAGATGAATCTGTTTGGCATGGTACATTTGGTGGTTGTCAAGTACATTTCTTTGACTATAGACCTACCATGCTATTTGTAACCCATTTCCATTTTTATGATTGTACTTTTGTCATAATATGGGTATCAATAATGTTAGATGAGATATACAGAATCTGTTTTTCATTCAGTGAATGTCGACTTCCATATGCAGCAGAATTTATTTATATTTTCAGAAATCCAGTAACATTTTCACTTTGAAATAATATTTATGTTATATGAATTTCCTACAGTACGTCCGTCCGCACATCATTCAGAAATGTATTTTGACACTTTTTTGGAGGAATACTCTGTAGCGGTTAGAGAGTTGGGCCAGTAACCGAAAGGTTGCTGGATCGAATCCCCGAGCTGACAAAAAAAATCCCTGAGCTGTAAAATTCTGTCGTTCTGCCCCTGAGCAAGGCAGTTAACCCACTGTTCCCCGGGCGCCGAAGACGTGGATGTTGATTAATGCAGGCCCCGCACCTCTCTGATTCAGAGGGATTGGGTTAAATGCGGAAGCCACATTTCAGTTGAAGGCATTCAGTTGTACAGCTGAGTAGGTCTCCCCCTTTCCCTTCCCCTTTATTATATGTTGTTTACAATGAATTGTCTTACATAATGTATTTCGACATGACATTGGAACATGTGAGGAATTGTCCACTCACCAGGGACAGGGACATTCTAGGCAATATATAGGCAATGGCATTCTAGGAATGAGGAATGAACTTCAGCTATTATACTTAACATAACATAAATGTTTTGTAAAAATAGCAGATCACATTTCAAACAGTGTCTTTCCTACTTACAAATAAATGGCTGCACACTAAGTGTTTTTGTACAATAAGTCCAGCTGAGATTCATTATTTCAATTAGCACATTACATAAGGTTATAATGAAGATGATATCACAAGTCCCTTGATTCAGCTTAATCAGATTTTTTTATTTTTTTATCTCAGAATTACAAATCATGAAATTAAACAATAGATACTTCCATGGGCATTTTTAAATGAAGCGTGCATGATATAAGTGCTTCGGAAAAGTTACCTGTGGGGTTTTATTGTGTACTTTAAACATTATAGTGAATGTAGGTTTTTACAGTTCTTCCTGTTTTTTTTCTCAACTCCGTTGCCTTGTTTCCCCATAACAGGAATGGCAATAACAAAGAATGGGCTGAGTGTCCTTGTTCTCCTGGTGACATGCTCTGTTTTGGAAACACGGGAATTCATTGAGATTTCCAGCCTTTTTTCACAGGTATTATGTTAACGATACCTCATGCTGTCCAATAGAAACCTTCCGACAATATTTAGGAACAAATGTAACAGAATATGAGAAACTTAGCGTCTTGATGATCTTAGTAAGAGTTATGCGGTCTACTGTTAAGTTCTTGCACCATAACTATCATGATTTTTCTGGACATATTAATGGTTGAACTGGTTAGTGTGGAGTCTCGTGATTAGATGATCATACAGTATTGAACCACCCTTGAAACCCCCAAAACCTATCAAACAGGATATTCTAAATGTGGAAAATATTCTAAGATGATATGGACTCTCTGAAGCAAATGTAAATGTGGGTACTGACTTTCATTCTCTTGGTAAAGGCATTCAACACAGAGTACAACCCACATCTGTCACATGTTAGGGGGAAAAGAGCAGGTGAGTTTAGTCAACGGATCACCTTTAAATGATCTTGCAAAGCCAAACATCATCCTCTTGAATGACAATTCAAACCATGTATTTAAAAAGAGCATAGGGACTCTTCTCCTGAACGTCACCCTTTCCTCTATATCAATCCTTACAGTATTATCCCCTCGATGGAACTACATAATTGATGTTGAAGTGAACGTGTCAGACATCAAAACAATAGAGCAAATGAAGTCAGCTGTGAATTCAACAAGTCTTCCCCTCACTATCAACAACTCCACTGAAATCTCTGACGTGCACATCACTACTGGTAGTTATGCTGTTGGGCTTGCTAGTGCTAAAGATTGCTTTTCTAATTATGTAGGAGAAAAATAATTGATTGACATTTTGTTTTACATGGACATGTCCTGAAACCCATTTCCATTTCAGTGTGCTTCCCAAATGGTACTGGATTCCAGTGCAGATGTGAGGACCAGTATCGTTGGTCATATAACAACTGTGTCACATATGGATCCTGTGATGACATCACTGGTGACACATGTGGATGTATCAATGCCAATCCAGCTGATGGACAGTACTGCCAGCCATACACAAGTAACTTATTATTTGTTTATAAAATACTTGAATCTGTATTAATTAATAAACTGATATAAAAACTGAATAAACTTGATATTCGAATTGTATTTAATAACACAAATAACTGCTCTGGTTTGATATAACAATGCAAATGCATGTTCCATATATTTGATTCAACAGAACCTGTAACTCTTCTGGAGTACTTTGTGGAAGTTGAGGTCAATGTCAATGACTTAAAAGCCATAGACGAACCGAAGAACCTTCTGAAAAACCTCAGTTTACCATTTGCACTTAGTAGCATGATCAACATCACTGATCTCAACATTACTACAGGTAAGAAATATTTAAGTTCTTGATGAATTATTTTATTTAAATCGTAGAAAATGATGATTTATACTGATATTTTGTCTTTCAGTGTGCTACACAAATGGTACTGGATTCCAGTGCAGATGTGAGGACCAGTATCGTTGGTCATGTGACCAGTGTGTCTCTTATGGGAATTGTGATGACATCACATCTGAAACGTGTGGATGTATCAATGCCATTCCTCCAGATGGACAGTACTGCCAGTCGGTTCACCACCAAAGTAAGAACAAACATCCTCACACATTCGACATTTGTTAACATTTTCTAATATGTGTAACTAACCAATATCCTATTTTCTTGACCTTAAAGACTTTACAGCATGTCCAACAACAACAGCCTCTCCTACAACAGGTAATGTAGGACCAAAATATATCTGATGAATTACCTGAAAAATAAACGCATGACAATTGTGTTGGGATATTGATGGATTAAATCTATTTAATATTAGCAAGTTAATGAGTGACATTGTTCATTTTCAGTTCCAACAGTACCACCGACTCTCTATGAGTACATGATTGAAATTGAACTGAACACCACAGACGTTACAGTGATAGATCAACTGAGAGCCATTCTGAGAAATGCTATTTACCCTGTCAGAATCAACAATCTGATACAAATCACTGGTGTTAACATGTCTACAGGTAAGACTTCAATGTGCAAGTTTATATTTTGAATTGCTTTCACGCTGATTAAGTGTCATATTGATTTATTTCTTGATCTACTCTCATGTCCTCAGTTTGCTTCCCAAATGGTACTGGATTCCAGTGCAGATGTGAGGACCAGTATCGTTGGTCATGTGACCAGTGTGTCTCTTATGGGAATTGTGATGACATCACATCTGAAACGTGTGGATGTATCAATGCCATTCCTCCAGATGGACAGTACTGCCAGTCGGTTCACCACCAAAGTAAGAACAAACATCCTCACACATTCGTCATTTGTTAACATTTTCTAATATGTGTAACTAACCAATATCCTATTTTCTTCACCTTAAAGACTTTACAGCATGTCCAACAACAACAGCCTCTCCTACCTACAACAGGTAATGTAGGACCAAAATATATCTGATGAATTACCTGAAAAACAAACGCATGACAATTGTGTTGGGATATTGATGGATTAAATCTATTTAATATTAGCAAGTTAATGACTGACATTGTTCATTTTCAGTTCCAACAGTACCACCAACTCTCTATGAGTACATGATTGAAATTGAACTGAACACCACAGACGTTACAGTGATAGATCAACTGAGAGCCATTCTGAGAAATGCTATTTACCCTGTCAGAATCAACAATCTGATACAAATCACTGGTGTTAACATGTCTACAGGTAAGACTTCAATGTGCAAGTTTATATTTTGAATTGCTTACACACTGATTAAGTGTCATAATGATTTATTTCTTGATCTACTCTCATGTCCTCAGTTTGCTTCCCAAATGGTACTGGATTCCAGTGCAGATGTGAGGACCAGTATCGTTGGTCATGTGACCAGTGTGTCTCTTATGGGAATTGTGATGACATCACATCTGAAACGTGTGGATGTATCAATGCCATTCCTCCAGATGGACAGTACTGCCAGTCGGTTTACCACCAAAGTAAGAACAAACATCCTCACACATTTGACATTTGTTAACATTTTCTAATATGTGTAACTAACCAATATCCTATTTTCTTCACCTTAAAGACTTTACAGCATGTCCAACAACAACAGCCTCTCCTACAACAGGTAATGTAGGACCAAAATATATCTGATGAATTACCTGAAAAATAAACGCATGACAATTGTGTTGGGATATTGATGGATTAAATCTATTTAATATTAGCAAGTTAATGACTGACATTGTTCATTTTCAGTTCCAACAGTACCACCGACTCTCTATGAGTACATGATTGAAATTGAACTGAACACCACAGACGTTACAGTGATAGATCAACTGAGAGCCATTCTGAGAAATGCTATTTACCCTGTCAGAATCAACAATCTGACACAAATCACTGGTGTTAACATGTCTACAGGTAAGACTTCAATGTGCAAGTTTATATTTTGAATTGCTTACACACTGATTAAGTGTCATTTTGATTTATTGATCTACTCTCATGTCCTCAGTTTGCTTCCCAAATGGTACTGGATTCCAGTGCAGATGTGAGGACCAGTATCGTTGGTCATGTGACCAGTGTGTCTCTTATGGGAATTGTGATGACATCACATCTGAAACGTGTGGATGTATCAATGCCATTCCTCCAGATGGACAGTACTGCCAGTCGGTTCACCACCAAAGTAAGAACAAACATCCTCACACATTTGACATTTGTTAACATTTTCTAATATGTGTAACTAACCAATATCCTATTTTCTTCACCTTAAAGACTTTACAGCATGTCCAACAACAACAGCCTCTCCTACAACAACAACAATCTCTCCTACAACAGGACCAAAATATATCTAATGAATTGTACTAAGAGCCATGGCATTACTATTGTCTTGTCATGTTTGTCATTATGATGGATCTAAATCTATTTAATATTAGCAAGTTAATGACTGACATTGTTCATTTTCAGTTCCAACAGTACCACCGACTCTCTATGAGTACATGATTGAAATTGAACTGAACACCACAGACGTTACAGTGATAGATCAACTGAGAGCCATTCTGAGAAATGCTATTTACCCTGTCAGAATCAACAATCTGACACAAATCACTGGTGTTAACATGTCTACAGGTAAGACTTCAATGTGCAAGTTTATATTTTGAATTGCTTACACACTGATTAAGTGTCATTTTGATTTATTGATCTACTCTCATGTCCTCAGTTTGCTTCCCAAATGGTACTGGATTCCAGTGCAGATGTGAGGACCAGTATCGTTGGTCATGTGACCAGTGTGTCTCTTATGGGAATTGTGATGACATCACATCTGAAACGTGTGGATGTATCAATGCCATTCCTCCAGATGGACAGTACTGCCAGTCGGTTCACCACCAAAGTAAGAACAAACATCCTCACACATTTGACATTTGTTAACATTTTCTAATATGTGTAACTAACCAATATCCTATTTTCTTCACCTTAAAGACTTTACAGCATGTCCAACAACAACAGCCTCTCCTACTCCTCCTACAACAGGTAATGTGGACCAAAATATATCTGATGAATTACCTGAAAAACAAACGGCATGACAATTGTTTTGGGATATTGATGGATTAAATCTATTTAATATTAGCAAGTTAATGACTGACATTGTTAATTTTCAGTTCCAACAGTACCACCGACTCTCTATGAGTACATGATTGAAATTGAACTGAACACCACAGACGTTACAGTGATAGATCAACTGAGAGCCATTCTGAGAAATGCTATTTACCCTGTCAGAATCAACAATCTGACACAAATCACTGGTGTTAACATGTCTACAGGTAAGACTTCAATGTGCAAGTTTATATTTTGAATTGCTTACACACTGATTAAGTGTCATTTTGATTTATTGATCTACTCTCATGTCCTCAGTTTGCTTCCCAAATGGTACTGGATTCCAGTGCAGATGTGAGGACCAGTATCGTTGGTCATGTGACCAGTGTGTCTCTTATGGGAATTGTGATGACATCACATCTGAAACGTGTGGATGTATCAATGCCATTCCTCCAGATGGACAGTACTGCCAGTCGGTTCACCACCAAAGTAAGAACAAACATCCTCACACATTTGACATTTGTTAACATTTTCTAATATGTGTAACTAACCAATATCCTATTTTCTTCACCTTAAAGACTTTACAGCATGTCCAACAACAACAGCCTCTCCTACAACAACAACAATCTCTCCTACAACAGGTAATAATGGAGAAAGCTATATCTGATGAATTGTACTAAGAGCCATGGCATTACTATTGTCTTGTCATGTTTGTCATTATGATGGATCTAAATCTATTTAATATTAGCAAGTTAATGACTGACATTGTTCATTTTCAGTTCCAACAGTACCACCAACTCTCTATGAGTACATGATTGAAATTGAACTGAACACCACAGACGTTACAGTGATAGATCAACTGAGAGCCATTCTGAGAAATGCTATTTACCCTGTCAGAATCAACAATCTGATACAAATCACTGGTGTTAACATGTCTACAGGTAAGACTTCAATGTGCAAGTTTATATTTTGAATTGCTTACACACTGATTAAGTGTCATTTTGATTTATTGATCTACTCTCATGTCCTCAGTTTGCTTCCCAAATGGTACTGGATTCCAGTGCAGATGTGAGGACCAGTATCGTTGGTCATGTGACCAGTGTGTCTCTTATGGGAATTGTGATGACATCACATCTGAAACGTGTGGATGTATCAATGCCATTCCTCCAGATGGACAGTACTGCCAGTCGGTTCACCACCAAAGTAAGAACAAACATCCTCACACATTTGACATTTGTTAACATTTTCTAATATGTGTAACTAACCAATATCCTATTTTCTTCACCTTAAAGACTTTACAGCATGTCCAACAACAACAGCCTCTCCTACAACAACAACAATCTCTCCTACAACAGGTAATAATGGAGAAAGCTATATCTGATGAATTGTACTAAGAGCCATGGCATTACTATTGTCTTGTCATGTTTGTCATTATGATGGATCTAAATCTATTTAATATTAGCAAGTTAATGACTGACATTGTTCATTTTCAGTTCCAACAGTACCACCGACTCTCTATGAGTACATGATTGAAATTGAACTGAACACCACAGACGTTACAGTGATAGATCAACTGAGAGCCATTCTGAGAAATGCTATTTACCCTGTCAGAATCAACAATCTGACACAAATCACTGGTGTTAACATGTCTACAGGTAAGACTTCAATGTGCAAGTTTATATTTTGAATTGCTTACACACTGATTAAGTGTCATAATGATTTATTTCTTGATCTACTCTCATGTCCTCAGTTTGCTTCCCAAATGGTACTGGATTCCAGTGCAGATGTGAGGACCAGTATCGTTGGTCATGTGACCAGTGTGTCTCTTATGGGAATTGTGATGACATCACATCTGAAACGTGTGGATGTATCAATGCCATTCCTCCAGATGGACAGTACTGCCAGTCGGTTCACCACCAAAGTAAGAACAAACATCCTCACACATTCGACATTTGTTAACATTTTCTAATATGTGTAACTAACCAATATCCTATTTTCTTCACCTTAAAGACTTTACAGCATGTCCAACAACAACAGCCTCTCCTACAACAGGTAATGTAGGACCAAAATATATCTGATGAATTACCTGAAAAATAAACGCATGACAATTGTTTTGGGATATTGATGGATTAAATCTATTTAATATTAGCAAGTTAATGACTGACATTGTTCATTTTCGGTTCCAACAGTACCACCGACTCTCTATGAGTACATGATTGAAATTGAACTGAACACCACAGACGTTACAGTGATAGATCAACTGAGAGCCATTCTGAGAAATGCTATTTACCCTGTCAGAATCAACAATCTGACACAAATCACTGGTGTTAACATGTCTACAGGTAAGACTTCAATGTGCAAGTTTATATTTTGAATTGCTTACACACTGATTAAGTGTCATTTTGATTTATTGATCTACTCTCATGTCCTCAGTTTGCTTCCCAAATGGTACTGGATTCCAGTGCAGATGTGAGGACCAGTATCGTTGGTCATGTGACCAGTGTGTCTCTTATGGGAATTGTGATGACATCACATCTGAAACGTGTGGATGTATCAATGCCATTCCTCCAGATGGACAGTACTGCCTGTCGGTTCACCACCAAAGTAAGAACAAACATCCTCACACATTTGACATTTGTTAACATTTTCTAATATGTGTAACTAACCAATATCCTATTTTCTTCACCTTAAAGACTTTACAGCATGTCCAACAACAACAGCCTCTCCTACAACAACAACAATCTCTCCTACAACAGGTAATAATGGAGAAAGCTATATCTGATGAATTGTACTAAGAGCCATGGCATTACTATTGTCTTGTCATGTTTGTCATTATGATGGATCTAAATCTATTTAATATTAGCAAGTTAATGACTGACATTGTTCATTTTCAGTTCCAACAGTACCACCAACTCTCTATGAGTACATGATTGAAATTGAACTGAACACCACAGACGTTACAGTGATAGATCAACTGAGAGCCATTCTGAGAAATGCTATTTACCCTGTCAGAATCAACAATCTGACACAAATCACTGGTGTTAACATGTCTACAGGTAAGACTTCAATGTGCAAGTTTATATTTTGAATTGCTTACACACTGATTAAGTGTCATTTTGATTTATTGATCTACTCTCATGTCCTCAGTTTGCTTCCCAAATGGTACTGGATTCCAGTGCAGATGTGAGGACCAGTATCGTTGGTCATGTGACCAGTGTGTCTCTTATGGGAATTGTGATGACATCACATCTGAAACGTGTGGATGTATCAATGCCATTCCTCCAGATGGACAGTACTGCCAGTCGGTTCACCACCAAAGTAAGAACAAACATCCTCACACATTCGACATTTGTTAACATTTTCTAATATGTGTAACTAACCAATATCCTATTTTCTTCACCTTAAAGACTTTACAGCATGTCCAACAACAACAGCCCCTCCAACAACAGGTACCTTTAGAAATACCTACTGAAGACCATGACAAGGTTTTTGCAATCCTTAGAATAGTACTGTTGTCATGTCTATCGATAACCTACAGTAGGCTACATTTCATGCTATTCAAGTCATAGTTTTATCATTTAAAGCTGACCCCACAAAAGCACTAATCACAGTAACCAGTGAGGGCTGTCCAATGAGATAAAGCAGTTCATCCCACAACACAGCTCATCACAATAACCAGCAAATACAATCAAGTACCTGTGAATAGAGTTTGTTCTGAACTCATCACACATTTGTCACAATCTGTCTGTCTCTCTGTCTCTCTCTCTCTCTCTCTCTCTCTCTCTCTCTCTCTCTCTCTCTCTCTCTCTCTCTCTCTGCTTTAGACTCTACAACACCTGGGGCCAGCACTCCAGAACAAATTACTACAGTTGATAACACAACACAACTGATCACAGTTACCAGTAAGTATCATCAAGTTCTGGAGGACAAAATGTGTGTTTGTCCCCTAATGTAGACTCTACAACATATGCACCCACAACAGAACACAGTACTACAGCTGACCCCACAACACAACTGACCACAGTTATCAGTAAATACAATCAAGTACTGGTTAAAATAATTTGTTCTTAAATTCAGACATGTTTGTCACCTCCCTCCCTCCCTCCTCCGCTCTGTGTCTGTCTGTCTGTCTGTCTGTCTGTCTGTCTGTCTGTCTGTCTGTCTGTCTGTCTGTCTGTCTGTCTGTCTGTCTGTCTGTCTCTGTCTGTCTCTCTCTCTCTCTCTCTCTCTCTCTCTCTCTCTCTCTCTCTCTCTCTCTCTCTCTCTCTCTCTCTCTCTCATTTAGACTCTACAACACCTGAGGCCAGCACTACAGAACAAATAACTACGGTTGATAACACAACACAATTGATCACAGTTACCAGTAAGTATCATCAAGTTCTGGAGGAAAAAATGTGTGTTTGTCCCCTAATGTAGACTCTACAACATATGCACCCACAACAGAACACAGTACTACAGCTGACCCCACAACACAACTGACCACAGTTATCAGTAAATACAATCAAGTACTGGTTAAAATAATTTGTTCTTAAATTCAGACATGTTTGTCACCTCCCTCCCTCCTCCTCCGCTCTGTGTCTGTCTGTCTGTCTGTCTGTCTGTCTGTCTGTCTGTCTGTCTGTCTGTCTGTCTGTCTGTCTGTCTGTCTGTCTGTCTGTCTCTCTCTCTCTCTCTCTCTCTCTCTCTCTCTCTCTCTCTCTCTCTCTCTCTCTCTCTCTCTCTCTCTCTCTCTCTCTCTCATTTAGACTCTACAACACCTGAGGCCAGCACTACAGAACAAATAACTACGGTTGATAACACAACACAATTGATCACAGTTACCAGTAAGTATCATCAAGTTCTGGAGGACAAAATGTGTGTTTGTCCCCTAATGTAGACTCTACAACATATGCACCCACAACAGAACACAGTACTACAGCTGACCCCACAACACAACTGACCACAGTTATCAGTAAATACAATCAAGTACTGGTTAAAATAATTTGTTCTTAAATTCAGGTCTTCACATGTCTGTCACCTCCCTCCCTCCGTCTGTCCGTCTGTCCGTCTGTCCGTCTGTCCGTCTCTCTCTCTCTCTCTCTCTCTCTCTCTCTCTCTCTCTCTCTCTCTCTCTCTCTCTCTCTCTCTCTCTCTCTCTCTCTCTCTCTCTCTCTCTCTCATTTAGACTCTACAACACCTGAGGCCAGCACTACAGAACAAATAACTACGGTTGATAACACAACACAATTGATCACAGTTACCAGTAAGTATCATCAAGTTCTGGAGGACAAAATGTGTGTTTGTCCCCTAATGTAGACTCTACAACATATGCACCCACACCAGAACACAGTACTACAGCTGACCCCACAACACAACTGACCACAGTTATCAGTAAATACAATCAAGTACTGGTTAAAATAATTTGTTCTTAAATTCAGACATGTTTGTCACCTCCCTCCCTCCCTCACCTCCCTCTCTCCCTCCTCCGCTCTGTGTCTGTCTGTCTGTCTGTCTGTCTGTCTGTCTGTCTGTCTG